>NC_050449.1:24823741-24953741 GCF_903995425.1 Onychomys torridus | reverse complement strand
TATTATTTTATTATTATTATTATTATGTTTGTGTTTTAATTTTACACATCAGCCATGGGTTCCACTGTCCTCCCCCTTCCCGTCCCCCCCCCCACCTCTTCCCCTCTATTCCCATCTCCTCCAGGGCCAAGACTCCCCTGGGGATTCATTTAAACCTGGTGGATTCAGTATAGGCATACCCAGTCCCTTCCTTCCAGGCTGAGCAAAGTGTTCCTGTGTAAGCCCAAGGTTCCAAACAGCCAGCTCATGCACTAAGGACAGGTCCTGGTTCCACAGCCTGGATGTCTCCCAAACAGTTCAAGCTATTCAACTATCTCACTTATCCAGAGGGCCTGATCCAGCTGGGGGCTCCACAGCCTTTGGTTCATAATTCATGTGCTTCCATTTGTTTGGCTATTTGTCCCTGTGCTTTTTCCAATCTTGAGCTCAACAATTCATGCTTGTACAGTCCCTCCTCTTTCTAGACAATTGGACACCTGGAGCTCCACCTGGGGCCTGGCTGAGGATCTCTGCATCCACTTCCATCAGTTATTGGATGAGAGTTCCAGCTCGACTGGTAGGGTGTTTGGCCATCTGATCACCAGACTAGGTCAGATCAGGGTTTCTCTTAACCATTGCCAGCAGGCGGGCAAATGGATGGATCTAGAAAAAAATCATTCTGAGTGAGGTAACCCAGACTCAGAAGGACAAACATGGTATGTACTCACTCATAGGAGGATACTAGATGTAAAACAAAGGTGACTAGACTGATACACAACTCCAGGGAGGCTACCTAGAAAACGGGACCCTAGGAAAGAAGACACAGGGATCACCCAATGACAGAGAAATGGATGATATCTACATGAACAACCTGGACGACAGTGGGAGTAATGAAGGGCAAGGTTTGAGGGAAAGAAAGCTTAGGGGAGCAAGAGATCCCTGCTGGTTCAAGAACAGAAAGGGAGAACAAGGAATAACAGACCATGATAAATGAAGACCACATTAGAACAGGAATAGGCAGAGTGCTGGAGAGGTCCCCTTAAATCCACAATGATACATCCTCTGTAAATGACTCTTACTAGGGGAAGAAGCTGAAACTTAGTATAGGAAACACACCTGAAGCCGTGTCTTCAGAATACACAAGAGCTGAGGCTTGAACTTTAGAAGTCTGACCTGAATCTACACTCTTAAACACCCTTTTGTTTTCGGAAACGATTTTATACGTCATTTTTGTCTACATTGGAATTATAGGACTCCAAGTAGGAGTTCCTTCCTTACAAGGAAGCTCTCTGGTGCCCACTCCCTCCCTGTTGCTCTTTTCCCAGTCTCTTCCCTTTAGGCTCTGGCCTACTTTAGCTGATGGAATACGGCAAAGGTGAGATCTTGCTCCCATCTGTCTGTTACTTTATATAAGATTAATATTTTTAAATTAAAAATTAATCTACTTATCTATTTATGTGGAGTAGTTGACATGTGCCATAGTGCACTAGAAGACGTCAGAGGGTAACTTGTGAGTTCCTTCCCTTCCCCTACCATGTTGGTCTTGAGGGTTGAACTCAGATCAGAAGGCTTGGTGGCAGGAACCCTCACACTGTTACCACAGAACTGTCTTGCCTGTCCATGAGAGATTAATCTGAAAGACCAAGGGAGAGTACAGAGGGCCTTCTGCTGACCTTGAAGGAACAATGAGTTGTGAATTGCACACAGAGAGGGCCGCAGGTGAGGTAACTTTGGGGGAATTAGATTTTGCCTCAGCCAAACCTCTAGATACAGACCAGCCTTGTCCACACCTTAACAATCTTATGAGACCCAGAGCAGAAGTTGCATGTAAGGCATGCTTATTCTTTTCACAGATACTCTAAGTCAGTGGTTCTCAACCTTCTTGATGCTGAGACCCTGTAATACAGTCCCTCATGTTGTGCTGACCCTAACCATAAAATTATTTTTGTTGCTACTTCATACCTATAATTTTTCTACCATTACGAATCATAATGTAAATGCCTGATATGCAGAATATCTGATATGTGACCTCTGTGAAAAGGTCATTTGACCCCTTGGAGGGTTCGTGGCCCACAGGTTGAGAACCTCTTATTTAAGGTCATGTCCACTTGTTTTGGATACTGGATTCTTGGCAGGTTGGCATGCACTAGTGGAAAGCTAAAACAGGTTAAAGAATTTGTCAAAGTCCCACCCGTGGTAGAAGTAAAAAGCTCAGAACTGAGCCCACTTACTATGTCTGATGCGAGTCTATTTAACCACGCTTCTATTCTACCGCCTCTAAAAGCATTTTAAAAGATGGTTTTCTGTTCACAACTGTAATTATTTCTCCAATTTTCTATTCATTGAACAATTCACATGATGCCACTGGAAGAAGAGAGCTTGAAGGAGGCTTACCTCAGTCCCTTCATCAGGCTCAATGGGTCTGAGTTTCTTTTCCTTGTGGACAGCACTGTGGGTGGCAAATATCACTGTCTCTGGCCTCGTTAGAGCCAGTGACACACCTGGGTACATTTGTGTTCTCTAATTTCTGTGGGTCTGCATCAAGAACATCAAGAAACTTAAATGACATGATTTGGTATGATAGGTGAGAAAGGATGCTCTCTGTCAGGAAGGTCTGGAAGACTTTAGGTGCCAAGAGGGACCTTCAAAGTACAGGAGCAGAGAAGCAAACTAAACAAAGGGACGGGTGACACAGTAAAGGATGCTGACCGGCAGAGGATTATCACAGCCTCGGGTTGAGGTGTGAGGGCCTTCTTGAAGACTGGATTTTATCATCCTTGCGCTTGAGTCTAGTAAGAATTCTCTACATCATTCACAGGGCCCCTAGTTTAACAATGAAGAATTTCAAGGCATTGACAGCCAACTCTTAAAGCAAGCTCAGTGGTTTCTTGAGTGTGGAGTTGTGGACAGCCACATAGGCTGTATATTCATGGAGCCAACCCTCAGCACACTTCATACCCACTGTGAGGACTACTGGTCCCTAGGTAGTTATTATTAGACATTTATTATTATTACAATACTATTTTTTCTCCCTGTGCTTCTGACCTACCTACTTTTTAAAAAGAGCTTTTGAGCTGCTGCCTGGGTTCTACATTATACATCCCATCCCATCCCATCCATTTGTGGAATATTACCTTAACTGTGTAAAGGTGTGTTACAGTTGTTTTTGCTACCTTTGTTAACAATGTAAAGATGTATTACATTTGTTTGTGCTACCTGGGTAAAGATGTGTTGCATTTGTCTCACCTTGCTTACCTAAGGTATTTGATTGGTCTAATAAAAAGCTGAATGGCCAATAGATAGGCAGGAGAGGGATAGGTAGGCTGGTGGGCAAAGAGAATAAGTAGGAGGAGAAATCTAGGCTCAAGAGAGAAGGAGGAGAAGAGAAGGAGGGAGAAAGAAAGGGAGATGCCTGGGGCCAGAAGTCAGGCAGCTTCCAGCCAGCCAGACAGGAAAAGCAGGAAAGAAAGAGAGAAAGAGAGACAGAGAAATAAAGGAAGGAAGATAAAACTCCCTGAGGCAAAATGTAGATAAAAAGAAACAGATTAAAATAAGAGCCAAGATAAGGCCAAGCATTCATAACTGATAAGTCTCTGTGTTATGATTTGGGAGCTAGTTGGTGGCCTAAAAGAAAAGTTGCTACACCATCCCTTCTGTGCTTTTCTATACTGGGATGACTAAGGTAGGAAGTAGACAGTTCTCTTCTCTTCTGGTTTGGTAGATCAGGGAGTTTAATAACAATTGTGGCCAATGCTTCCAGGAAAGTCACAAATGAAATATAACTCCTTTACACTTGCATCTGCTTCCAGTGGAATCAAAAGGCTAAGTGGTGATAGGTTTCTTTTTCTTTTTCTTCTTTCTGTCCTCCTACCTAGCCCTGATACTGTGGCTAGCACAGTCCTATTGTGGTGGTTTGAATTAGAATGGCTCATATATTAATGGAGCTGTTTGGGAAGGATTAGGAGGTGTGGCCTTGTTAGAGGAGGTGTGTCACTGAGGTAGGCTTTGGGGTCCCAAAGGTCCATAGACAATTCCCAACCATCTTGCCCTCACCTCATTCTACAACTATATCCTTTCTTCTTTATAAAGAAAGAGCCAGCATTTTCCCCAAGGGAGGTTATGTGCAGAAGTCTTGTGCCAGGTTGGTCCTTCTATGAAAACTGTGTCTGCATGAAAGGAAACCTGGTGATTTAGAGGATGTGATTGAGGATATTAGATCTTAACCATGCTATCAGATTATCTGAGTCTCAGGCACACTTAGTTCCCCAGCTACCATCAGTGTGGACTCAACTTTGATGCAGCGGTTAAGAGCAGGCTGCCTTTGATTCCTTTCTAATTCCTTAATTCTGTGTCAGCATGCCTTTAGCATCCCACCTGTTCTCAGCACCACTGAGGCATTTATTTGATTTCTGCTCATCTGGAATGGTCCTATCGCATGTGTAATAAAGACTAGTTACAAATTTCATTAGGATAACTTAACTCAATTTTCCCTTTTCTTCACAAAGAAAATCAAGGTGGTGTAGTTTTCTGGATAGAATATAGAGGTAGAACTCCTGTTTTCTCATTGGACATCCATTGCTCTTTCTTACAAATTCAGTAGCTCTGTTCTCTCTGAATCATGTGTCATATTACTAGTGTGATCTCAAGATGATTTCTCTCTGAATTATCTTTTATATTATTGCCTATGACCCCAGGATGCTTTTTGTTAGTAATTGCTCTTGGTCCTAGGATATAAATATCATTCTTCTCCAGTTTTGCTAATGGACTTTAAGCAGCATTACTACCCCATGATTTTCTGACTAGGGTTCATTTTCTCATTTTATTTTTCTTATTAAGCTCCATCTTATGTTTTGCAGGTGTCAATGGGTATTTGCAATGCTGTGTGCTAACCAGTTCAAATTCACTTACTTCTTCTCAATATTTCATTTTTATCAATAAGCAACTGTTAATATTCCCCCAATTCTTTCTTGAACATTCCTAAATACTTAAGGCCTAACATCTTTAAAAGAAAACGACAAGCCGTTCTCACACACATTCCCTCTACCTCTCCTGACCACCCCTTCCTGTGGGCTTGCTGTCCTTGCTTGTGGAGCACCAGTGATGAATTCCACTGCAGACTCTGACTGGCTGTGTAGATTGTTTACTCTGAAGGCATTCACTTTTATAAGATTTGAAAAGAATGACACTTAAATTCATCAGTGTGTTAGAGACAGCGAGCTATTTACATGACTTAATGGCTGGTCTACGAGCTTCTAACTTATAACCCGCTCTATTTTCATTTCCTATTTCCTCCAGGTAGGAGCCATGTATTTCACTGAGAAGGATGGTGAAAACATAAAATCAGAAAACCACACTTGACTTAACAGACTCCATGCAAGGTCACCTCGGTGGAGGGAATGTCTTTGCACATTTCTGACCCTGCTTTGGGCCTCCTCTCTGGGCTTTGGGAGTCCCCTTGAGACTTAACTCTGTAGCATTATCATTTCATCAGGTTTGATAGTATCCCAGGACAGATTGCCTGGCCTAGACAAGTAGCATCTCTCAGCCAAGGCTGGAAACATTTGCTCCCAAACAGTTCTGTCTACCTGCAGACAGACGGGGGGACAGAGCATTGGACTGTCTCCATTGAGGATACCTGAAAGAGTCAGACTCTAGGAATCAAGAGAAACTTGAAATGAGTGGAGAATGACAATGAAACAAATACCGTGGTAAGTGCCAGAGCTTTGTGCATGAGATGAGATTTACAAAGTCTGTCGGGATCACTGACAAATAAGATCAGCTGGAAGATGCCATCGCTGCTTGGCATATTGGGAAACTGTTCAGGTGTGACTAATTGATATGATGCACACCTCAATGAGTGATGTCTCCACTCTGTGTTGTCTGTAGGTTTCCTACCGTTCTACACAATCCAAGTATCTAATGGATTCAGTCATATTTTTATTTTCTCCCCGACTTCTTTCCTGTTATTCTTTCTATGTTGGTGAGTCAGCTGAGCACCTTGGGTTAAAGCTGGAGTGGATAGAACACATGGCTTTACTCTGTTTGGCCCAAACAGACCGGAGCTGATTCTATAGGCTCACATATATATATATATATATATGTATATATATGCTGAGGGTTGTCTGCAAGCCTTTGATAACAAATAGAATAATACTGTTTATATGCACATGGGGAAGACTTGACTATCAGAACAGAGCTCTTCACGGCATAATTACAACTTGCTGAGCACCATGACTCTGGTGAACAATGAAGATATAATCAGTGCACCTATTTGTCCTCCTGGATTCCAGCTGCTAAAGCAATTTCTTTTTCACAGACCCAACAATTTTGTGGTTCTTGTGAAAATCCACCGTTTCCCTTGAAATCCTGTGAAATGGAGCTTGCCAGTGGAAGCACTGAGAAGCAGCTCTGCTCTTGCATCACCTCCATGAAATTAGGCTGCTCAGATTTCCAGCACTGCTACCCTGATTGCATGTTTGTTTAAAATGACAGTTGATGTTGTGTATCTCTTTCATTAGGGAGGCTCAACGAGCTTGACATTATTAACTAACGGCAGCACTTGCTGAATATAAACACTAATCCGGAGAGACAGCTCAGATAGTACTTGAAGCAAAAGAAGGCTCTTTGAAAGAAGGAATAGGAGAGGGACCTCGGCCATATGCAGAATTTGGCAGGTGTATTATCAGCTGTTCACAAGCCAGCCATTTTCCAGGGGGTCTGAACACTGTGATTCCCAGGGTACATACATACTGCCCTCTGGGTGGAAGCCCTGAAGGTAGCCAGAATGGATGAAGGGGACTGGGGCTTGCTAGAGGAAGAAGGAAGCCTGCAAAAGCTGGAGTGGGCTCTTTAGTCTCTCTTTCTTTGCTTCCTAGTTGCATTAGGCATCTAGCACCAAATAATGAATCAGGTTAGACAAGAACTCTTTTTCTGTTTTCAAGACATTTTAACCACATATACATAGGAAGCCTCTATTCTAAATGGCCAGAGTGTTGTTAGGTGACCAATGTTTTCTCATCTTAAAGCCTTTTGCCACTAGAGGAAACCAGCCCTTTAATACCCAGGGGTGCTTGTGATAGTGAAAGATGTAGGTGACTTTTACATCTCTTTTACAGTTATACTCATCTGTAGTTATTCCCCCTTGATGTGGCCCTTTGACTTGTCTGACTTATTTGCTGATCCTCTGCCTTGTAGATCATGGCATACTCTGGCTAAGCGCCGTTGCTGCCCAGCTTTGCCTTTTTCTTATTCTATTTCTTCCCAGACTGTCCCACTCAGTCCATACCCACCCTCCCCCACCTCCAGACACCTGCCAGTACCCATAGCCTTTCCTGAGAAGCTTTCAAGTCTTTTGAGGTCTCAAAAATCTGATCCAAAATTAAACTGTCTGCTGACCCCACTAGTCCATCACGCTTCCATGAAGCTCTGTGTTTGGCACAGGCCTGACCTTCCTGCCGTCCTTATGTCGGGAATGGGAGCAACAGTGACTTTTGGGAGAAGAGAGGGATGGGATCCAGGGGGGAAATTATGATAGGTCTGTTAAAAATGGGGATCGACCCTGGGCTCTCAAGATCACTCCTTTTACCTCCTTTCCTTCTCTTCCCTCTCCTTCTTCCCCAGAGAAGCCACTAATCATGCCTTGCTTATTATTTGTCAGACTGGAGAATGGGCAGGTGGGAGACTGTTCTTACTCCACATGCTCCTGAGAATGTCAAGCACCACATGGGGGCAGCAGAGAGTTGAAAAAGGGACTCGAGACCACCACACAAATAGGGACGCTAGACCACCATGCAGATTTAAGCATCGTTATATTGGCCAGCTCTGAGGGCTTGACTTCATGTTTTCTGAACTTTCACAAAAAATAGTTTGGGGTTAGCATGGGACCAAGACGGCTCAATTTCAGAGGTCTTGTGCTATATACCTTCAGTTTATATACATGCTGCAGGCTGTAGAATCCATCCCCATAGAAGAGAGTGACTGTGTGTGTGTGTGTGTGTGTGTGTGTGTGTGTGTGTGTGTGTGTTTGCCCAAAGGAGTCCCAATTTACAGTCAAAGTCTGGGTTGATTATTACTACTAATACCTCCCCCTTCACTTTTTGGTTAATTTTGGCTTAGGTGGTAGATTATACTGGTTATAGTATTCATAGACTCGATGTCTTTCATTCCTGGAGTGGGCGGGGTCAGGAAAGAGCAACTCAGAAGGGTAAAGACAATGATTTCTATGTCTAAGCAAAGATGGGTTTGGAAAATGAATATGGCAAGGAAACAGATCAGTTAACAGGAATATGTAAGCAAAGCAGGGTTCAAGAGATAGAAGAGAGAAGCCAGGGCATCCAGGAAAGTAAAACTTGGATGATTCCCAGAGGCGTCAGGAAGGGTGGCCTTCCCGGGGGCCAGTGCCCTGAGTGAGAAAGGAGTTGTAATTTGCAGTCAGGGTTTAGACAGCAGCTACTTATGAACCATCTTTTTCTTCCTCTGCCCTTTTCTTTAGGCTGTCTCAGGGACTTAGAGACAGGGTAGGATCAAGAAAAATCTATTCTTCTTCTTTTTTAAAGTGCTCTTGTGGGAATTGTTAATTTCTCAAACATAAGAGTTGAGTTGGTGTCAATCATACAGGGGAAGGCCACCATCTGCCAGAGGCCCTTTGTCCTTTTGGAAAATTACTAAACTGTGGTATATCAAAACTATATGTAAACAAAAATCAATTGCTTGAGATTCCAACACTGACCACAAAGTCAATAAGAATGACAAGGATAAATTTGTTCTTCCCTTAAATGCTCTTAGAACATAAATGGAGTGAAACTACAATGTGGGAGTATGTAGTTGGGGTGGGGTAGGGATGTAGGATTATAAAAAATTGGGAGGGAGAGATGGCTCAGTTAGTAATATGCTTGCATTACAAGCATGAGGATCTGAGTTCATTTCCTGAGCATCTATGTGAACAGCCTATAATCTCTGTACTGATAAGGCTGGGACAGACAGGTTCCTGACATTGCCTGGCCCCTGGCCTCAATGTGAACATGTATACATATGCAGGAACCCCACCTTCACACTTGCATGCATACATGAACATGTGCATACATATATGCACACATGAGAGAGACGAGAGAGAGAGAGAGAGAGAGAGAGAGAGAGAGATCTCCCAAAGACAAAGTCACAGTCAAAAGAAAGAAAAGAAATGCAGCATGAAAGAACTATGATACAGATGACCAGAAAAGGCCATACTCCCCAAAATTGTACAAGGTCCCTGCCTTTTTCATGTATATCAACACAACGGTAGAACAGGAGAAAGCAGCAACTGCCAATAGTTGATATGTGGCAGAAGGTGGAAATTGGAGAGTTCAGGCCCTATAGAGAACAGTGCAGAATCAGCATGTTCGCACACAGTAACAATGAGGCTAATGATGATAAAAATAGTAATTATGGCTAATTTTGTTGAGCTCTTAAGATGTGCCAGACATTTTCTAAAGTGTACTATATTTATTAGTTCATTTAATTTTTGTTCCTAGAGTATAGAATAAGTATTGCTATTCTTATTTTATAAATGGGGAAGATGGGGAGTATGTGCCTAAATTATTTTCTCAAGCAATATATCTTTAAAATGCAGATTTTACGTTTTGGAGAATTGGTTGAAAGGAAGTTCTTGGCTAAATGCAAACGGTCTATGTATGCAGTGAGACCTTCCAGAAAATTCCTGGCATCCTAATTAGTTATTGCCTGTGATGGCTAATTTGATTGGCAACTTGACTGCATATTGAATTAACTAAAATGCAAGTCATTGGTTACTCCTGTAAGAGACTTTTTACTTATGTATACAGGTGTGTTTTCTGCATGTATGTCTATACTTTATTTATGTATACAGGTGTGTTTTCTGCATGTATGTCTATATTTTATTTATGTATACAGGTGTGTTGTCTGCATGTATGTCTGTGTGTCATGTGCATGCAGTGACCTCAAAGGCCAGAAAAGAACATCAGGTCCCCTTAGACTATGGATGTTGCTGGTTGTGAGCCATCAGGTGGGTAGTGGGAATCAATCCCAGGTCCTCTGAAAGAGCCGCTGGTACTCCTAACTGTTGAGCCGTGTCCCCAGCCCCTGTGAAGGGCTTTTTTCATTTCTCATTTGTTTCCTCATTCTTTGAAAGAATTTTCATAAAAGTATTTGATCTTATTATTTTCCTTCCCCCTACTCCTCCTGTATCTTCCCTTCCCCCTCCAACCCAGCTTCATGTTCTTTTCCCCTCTGAAAAGGACAAAACAAAAATAGACAAAAAAGCATACAAACACACCCAGAAACAACTGTGGACTCTGTTTTGAGTGTGAGGCCTGCCCTGGAGTATGGTTAATATACCCAGTGTCACTATACTGGGAAACAAACAAACAAACGAAATTGGCTTTCCTTCTCCTAGAAGCTATCCACTGTAAATTGCTCGGTTAGGGGAGTGATTTTGTTCCCTTTCCTCTTTTCCATGCTGGGATCTGTCTGTCTTGACTCTGTGTAGGTCTTGGCCATGCCATCACATGTTCATATGTACATCAGTCCTGTTGAATCTGGAAGATGCTCTTGGAGTCATCCATTTCCTCTGGCTCATACAATCTTTCCACTTCTACATAAATCCCTGAGCCTTGAGGGGAGGGGTTGGATGAAAACATCCTACTTAGGGCTGCATGCTCCAAGGTCTCTCACTTTTGGCTCATTGTCCAGTTGTGTGTCTCTGTGCTAATTATTATCTACTGCAAGAAGAAACTTTTCCATTGAGGGTTAAGTGATATATTGATCTATTGGTACAGCAATATGTCATTTTATTGTTATGTTTATTTAACAGAATAAAAGTAGTAGGTTTTCCCATAGGGCTCATGGACTATCGAGTCTCAGATTCTTGGTCTCATTAACAGTGTTGTCAGGTACGGGTTTCAACTCAGGGAGTATACCTTATCTTCAAGCAAGAAGTGGTTGGCTATTCCCAAACATTTGTGTGTCTATTATACTAGTCTGCTTTACAGGCCAGTCACTGTTGTAGGTTGCAGGGGTTGTTTGGTGAAATGGATGTTTATTTTTCTCATTTGGGCATCATGTATATGATCTTCTAGCACTATGAATGCTAGTCAGTAGGGCTAAAGCTTTTAGTTGAGCACCAGCTTAATGTTGTGAGGTACTTTTTTTGATTGGATTACTCGAAGTAAAACAATCTACTCCAATTGCAAGTAGCATCCTTTCATGGCAAAATTGGTAAAAGGCCATGAAAGAAGGAAGCTTTGCTTTTTGCCTGCTTGTCTTCACTCTAGCTGGCAAGTTCATCTATCCTGATGCTGCCACATTCCTTCACTGTTGTTCGAAACAGCTTCTTCAGGCTTTCAACATACACTGAAGGCCCACAGCACTCCAGGAATCCTCTGGTCTTCGGTGCCAGATTAGGACTGCCAAGACATCCAATTTCATGGACTGGGCAGCTACCAGATTTTTGGTTTCCTTAGTGTCAGACAGATATTGTTGGACTACCTAGACTGTATCACGTAAGGCAGGGTAATAAGCCATATATACACAACACACACACACACACACACACACACACACACACACACACATACAATGTATACTTTTTTACTTTAGAAAAGTTACGTCAAGAAAGACCACCAAATGCTCAAATACATTTGCAGGCATGAATCTTCTAATATATATTTATATTAACTTAATCTACTTCTTTATTATCTGTGTTTCATGATTGGCCTTGCTATTATTGTAGAGTTTTTAAATGAGCTTACTTTCTTGATATTTTAGTACCAGGGCTGGCAATGCAGGGGCTAGGTCAGACAGAAAGTAATATTTTATGAAACTAATTAAGTGGAGGAAGTTTGCCAGAAACTATCTGAAAGATGGGCCCCATAAGGAGAAGAATCTGGGCTGTGCTGAATGGAGAAAAATCTATCTACACCCTGTCAGCAAACTCACAGAGCAAGAGAAAGTATGGAGTTACAGGGGCGTTCATGAGAGCTGAGCTGATTGCCCATTATGATCTTCTACTGTCTCTGTGTTTATCACACAGAAGGTAACTCTTCTTAAGTTTTTGTTCCCTCAATGAGTTTATGCCTTTGTAAGGCTGGATATACATACAAAACTTCTATGCTAATGTTTAACCCGGACAGATTACAGACACCAAGACCAAGAATTTCATTATTTCACAGCACATGAAATCCAGCTAAACATATCTGGAAGACACTTAGATAAAGCAAAGGATTCAGAGATGGCACTCTGGTTGATCCATTTGCTGGTTCAACAGTACTCCCCCAGTTTCATAATCTGCTTTTATGACTGCCCTGGTTTTTCCCTGATGGTTGCAAGATAGCTGCTAAGGTCCCAGGCTTCAGAGACAATGACTAAAACCAAAAAGGAGATATCTAGATCTTTGTTCCTGTGTAAAGTGAGGCCTTCAAAGGAGTTTCTCAACAGCTTGGTTACAGGCCAAGTTTCCCTGTCCATTTCAGGACAAAACCAGTAATGTGCAAAAGCAGTTGTGAGTAGGATGCCAGCCCCTTAGCACAGATCAAAGCAGTGTCGCTCAATGGCACTAGTGCATTGCTGCATTCACTATCATGTGTTCACAGCAGAGAGAAATGCCAGCCTCACTTAGAAATGTCCTCAGTGATGCAACAGAATGCATGAGTTTCATTAGCTTTCATCACTTGAGTATATCTTTTAATATTTTGTGTGTTCAACTGAGGCGAGTGCATGACGTGCTTCTGTGGTGTGGTAAAGCGTGATGGCTGTCTGGTTTTCTTGAGGCAAACACTTGGGTGACTATTTTAATTGGAAGCTGAAGGACTCACTGTTTTCACACAACATCATCGTTCCTGGAAAGAACAACAGACAAATGATGGGTTATTCAGACTTGGGTATTTGGCAGACATTTTGTCAGAGTGAATGGGGCGAGTGAGTCATTGTTGCCAATGAAGCAATTTGAGCTTTCAAATGGGAGGTGGAGTTTTCAAAACACTATCTGGGTCAGCTTGATTTTTTTTTTTTAATATGGAAATATTTTTTCTGATGAGAGTTGGTGACGTTAACAAATACTTTTTCTTAAATTATGCACATTATGTATCTTGTGTGGGCATGTACACCTGTGTGGGGGTGCCATTGAGGGGCCAGAGGCATCAAATCTGTTGGCATTACAAGTGGATGTGAGCTACCAAACATGGATGCTAGAACCAAACTTAGGTTCTATACAAGAGCAAGCACTCTTAACCAGGGAGAGCTATCTTTCCAGCCCCATTAGGATGTGTGTGTGTGTGTGTGTGTGTGTGTGTGTGTGTGAGAGAGAGAGAGAGAGAGAGAGAGAGAGAGAGAGAGAGAGAGAGAGAGAAGTAAATCAGCAGGGGGAAGATCTGCATAATGCAGCCAACCAGTAGTTCCCAAATGACCAAGGCTCGCTGTTACAAAGTCACTCTGGAATAAATGATCCATCCAAAAACACAACAAATCATTGCAAGGCAGCAAAACCGAATATGGAAAGTTTATTGACTTAGTTTAAGAATCCACTCTGTAACTAAGCTAAATGGGCACTTGTCAAGTTTTAAAATATCAAAGAAGAATATCCACAATTATCTGAATAGAAAATACTCCTCTCTCTCTTTTTAATTATATACCTGCATAATTAAAGGCAAGATTTTCTTCATATACTTCCACCAGAACAAAAACCACAGCAGATTAAATGGGGAGGCAGTGCTGGGAACCCAGCTGTCTTCCATTAAGCCAAGCATTAAAGAAATTTACAGAAGTGTAGACTGATGTCACTTGTCTCACCAAATTGTATTGGGACATGTAGTTATTTTTCATCAAAAATTTGTTATTTGTGCTATCATGTATCTACCTTGTTATTATTCTTAAAAATGAATTTTAAGTGTTTTTATAGCTTCTTAACCAAGTATTTTCAGTTTTCATATGGTATATTACCAATGGGTGTAACACACATAATCTTCTTGAGGTCGAGTGTTCTGAAGACTGTAAAGAGATCCTAGGAGCTTCTGGCATAAAGAAACAAGGTTCATCCCTGACCTGGGAAAGACCCAGCCTGTCTTGAGGTATATAGCCAGACACAATCTTGATCCACGTTCTGTAGGACAGAAGGACTGAAGATCAGGTAGCCACCATGTTGGTCACTTGAGACCTTTAGGTGAGAAGTGAGTAAGATTGTCAAGTCTTCATCAAAGAGGGAGGGCATTAGCTCAAGAGGCAAACAGGCCGTAGACCACAGCCCCCCACCTCCCATCCCCCTCTTCCTTTTCCTCCTCCTCCTCCTATATCTTATTCTTGAAGCAAGAAACTCAATGTGCTGTAAGGATGACAAACAACAGTGGATAATAAGTATCCAGTTGTCCCTTGTATATTCACTAGGGACTCATGATTCCTATGGGCACAAACATCTGCAGAAGTTCAAATCCTTATATAAAAGGAGGTAGCATTTGTGTGTTACCCATGAACATCCTCCTGTATGCTGTAGACCATCCCTAGATGACTTATAATGCTAAAAACTACATGAAATTCATTTAAACACTCATTATACCATATTGTTTTGAAAATGGTGACAAGGAAAACTGCATACACGCAGCATGATTTTCAAGGAGGTTTTCCCACCCATAGTTGGTTGAATACATGGGAATGCAGTCTTCAGATATGCAGGGTCACTGCATAGAGAAGAGAAAGCTGGGGGAAAGGTCACCAAATCATTCACTCCCAACCTGTGCTTTTTAATATTGAATAATATTCCTCAGATACATGCATAAACACTTGAATAGGCAAAGAAGAATTTTGAAATGTGTACATATATTTTTCTTTAAACTACTTTTCAGTAGGATTTAGGATATACATCCTTTATCCAAGAGCTTTGAATACAACAGTTATATTTCATTTTACTATTTAAGATTCTGATGTTGTAAGCAACTTGATGTTGATACTGGGAACATGGATCCCCTGTAGGATCAGTATGTGCTCTTCACTGCTGGGGCAGATTTCAAGCCCCAAGTCTCTAATAGCAATCACTAAGCAACGTGATAATTAAAGCTACATGAATGTTTGAGGCTCCTTTCTGCAGTGTTTCCTCAAGACCATCATTTTCTTGACCTACCATGACCCCACAAAAATGATCTTGTGTTTCATGTCTGGATTATACCCTAAGCCTGTACAATACTGAGACCTATGCTGTCTTTGCAGGCCCAGCTGTAGTGCATACTTGGTATCCGGTAGGGATTATTAAATGTTTGTTCCATAAATCTGTGCTTCCCACAGTAGTTGAGACTTGGAGTTTCTTTGTACTGCTACCTATACACTGACACACACTGAGTGTGACAGAGTCCAGCCTGCCAGTCGGGTCCTATGGGGGCTGGAGGCTCAGACAGTGTTCTGAAGTCACCTGCAAACATCTTGTCTCATTGCTCTTTCCTTTGGCTCTTTGAAGCCCTGTGTTTTCCTTCTTCTCCCTTTCCTCTTACTTCTAGCTGAGCTTCCTTGGGTCTCTGGCTGGGACAGTCTAGTGTCTCATTTTGCTCCCAGGTCTAGGTCACTCTCTCTAGCTACTACATGTGATGCTGTCTATCTGGGATGTCATCTTCTGGCTTCCCATCTGGAAAACATCTATTTGTCTTTCAAGACCCAGTTTCAACATTTCATGTTCCATGATGTTTCTTCAGATTCCCCAGGGAAAAGAGGAACTATATCTTCCCTCAACATTTTCTTCTCTTCTGTAGCCTTTCAGACATTGGATCAAGCTTTGTAGTCTTCAGAGCTTCTGTGCAGAGCAACAAGGGCCTACAGCTCTGCCTTCTTCCTTGTCAGTAGCCAGGCAGTCTCCAGAGGAGTTGCACATCACCTGTGTTTCACAAACACTCAGGCTTCAGTGCAGGAAGGAGAGTAGCTCTTCATGGCCAATTCCCAGTGTGTTTCTTGCCAAGCCTTCACCTTCTGCTTCAACTGCCTCACTACATCATTCTCTTCTGTCCACTCTCCATTTACCTAAGCAAGAAGCTTGGGTCTTTTTTTTTCCAGTGTTCAAGGAGCACACTTCTTATCTAGGGTCCAGATTTCAAATGATTAATATCAATTAGAATGTGTTGGGTCCTTATTTAGCTTGTTTCCATGTGGCAGTATTTTCTCCACCTTAAACAGTTAAGCTCATGAGCATGCTGGAGCATCTTTTCAGATAGTGAATACTTATCTCATTAACTAGAATGTATTGAGTTTCTGTAACATACATACCTGGCAGTGGCATCATGGGTAGGGAAGAAGAAATTAGTTACTAGATTGTTTTGAAATTGCCTTTACAAATGTTTCTAATGTCTGGGACTTGGGGAGCTTTCTGTATAAGTTAGAATTGCTTAGTTATCATGTGGCGAGAAAAAGCAGAACCCAAGAAATGCTGACTGTAACCACACTAGGACTGCAGAATGTGATATGGCTGTGATAGCAGGCTGGGGAGCAGGGCTCACCTTGGATCTAGAAAATGGGCTGTGGTTGTATGTTAGGGAATAACACACTCAGATGTTGGAGGGAACAGTAAACCCTGAGTTTAGAGTGGACAGGCAAGCGAAGAACAGAAAACTTGTGCTCAAGCCTATAGAGAATAGGGCCCTACAAAGGAATAGTTCCAGATGCTATGAGAAATAGGGGAAGAGCCAGATCCCACAAGGCAACTGTGAGCAATTCTCAGTATATCCTCTCGATTGGCTGTTGTAAGGTTAGGACACACTGGCACCTCCACCAAGCTGTGACTCATAGCAACTAAACTAACAATGCTCCAGACACATGTAAAAATTTGCTCAGTAAGTTTTTCTTTTAAGTTTTTTTTTTTCCTTCAAGAATACTAATTAGTAATGAAGGAATGTCAGATTTACTAATTTCTTCTAATATAGTTTTTAGAAGGCTGTCTGGCTCCACACAGAGAGGGTTTGAGAAGGAACCACCAGATTCTGCCCAAAGACGCTGGGTGGCATCTTCTGAGGCAAGCTCCAGCTCTGCTCAGGGCCCTGGAGATGTGTTTGCAGCATACCTATTGCAGTGAGACACCTTGCTGCTGAGTGTCCCAAGTTGAAATGTCTTTGCTATTTACTGTTGGTGGAGTAGGACTTTGATCTGGAGATGGTAGCAGCTCAGAACTGCATCTTAGAAGTCTAAGATACCTAATTCCTCTGAGGAGAAACCCTTTCACCTGAACCTTTTTGTTTTCTTCTCCAGGGGTTTTAAATTTTTCATTGATGGAAAGAGGCATTGGTCCAGAAATGATCTGTGGACATCTGAAACAATTGGAGCAAACCTTGGTATCTAGAAAACCAATGAACCAGCTAACCAACTAACTAACCAAAGAACCAAAATCAAATAGCCAAACAACCAAAGTCCCAACCAACCAACCAATCAACCACAAACAACCCTGCTGGGTCTCAGCAGCAGATGGTGTTCTGTTGAAAATCCTTATATGAATTCAGAGCACGTTCTGAAAGGAAACATTGACTTCCGGCTGTATCATGGCATATGCAATCAAACCAACACTTAGGTCACTTTTTGCATGAAAACTCACATTAAATTTAAATCACTTACGTTTATGCAAGTACAATCATGGGGAATGGAGAAAGTCTGTACTTTTTTATACTGAGAAAAGCCCCTAGGGGCAGGCAGGGCCTTGGCAAATGGTGACTGGAGGCAGTTGAGGTTATTAGATGGCTGTCTCCCTGTGTGTGCACACTTACAGCCTCCTCACATTTTCAAAAGCTCCCAGTTTGGTTTATACAGGGGAAATCATGCAGTGTGTGATCACAGAAGTGCCTGACTCTGCTTAGAGAATGTAAGAGCTATGGCCAGGAAGGAAGCCTATTGGCAGGGCAGCTCCTGAATATCCAAGGGGGTTGTCTGGAGTGGATGCCAGGGGCATACCCTTTGCCGAATGCAAGCCCCATAAACTTCTCAGTCACAAAGTCAGTCAGTCCATGAAGGCCTTTGTAATGGAGAATACATATGAGGAGACATCTCTGCTCTAGCTAAAGTCTGCAGTGAGCAAAAGGCAGAAAACAAAACGCCTGTGGAACAAAGCCCCAGGAGTTGAGCTCCAAGGAGCCTTCCTAGCTCGTGGGGAGTCAGGCTTTACCCACTGCTGATGTCTATTGCAAGAAAATGCATGGAGCCGAGTCCTCAGAGTTCCTGTTCTGCAGGGCCAGCAGCTGCCTTCTTTTCTGGGGGCTGAGGCTGTTTCTGGCCACATAGAAGATGGCTGTGGAATATGAGCTGGCCTGGGGCTGCCGGGCTTCCTGCATTGTAGCTCCTCTGGGGGTTTAGCTCTTGGCATAACAATCCTATCCGCTCTGCTAGACATTCCTCCTGCTGTCAGGACTATCATATACATAAACCCACAAATAACTGCCTCCACCAACTACTGCATTTCCCAGGGAGGCTAATCCCCAAAGAGCAGGTGAGGGAGGGCTAATGAACCAACTCTGGAGGGAGAATCACAAAGAAAACCTTTCCTAGGAAGGTCAAGGTGGCTCAGGGCTCTGTGACCAGATAAAGTCGTGGGGGATGTGGACGGGAGAGACTCTTTAGCTGCAGACCAGACTGAGGAAGCTAGGAAGAAGGAAGGGAAGCACAGAATTGGCTTTTTACCCTGTGTGCCTCATAAAATGAATGATCAAAAGTAAATTACAGACTTGCAAATGGATGGTTAACGACTGAGACAATATGAGTGCAGAGAGAAGCTCATCAAAACACACTGGGCAAGAGCAGGAGGGAAGGGCTGAATACAAATGACGCTCTATAAAGCCGCAGCATCAAAGCAAACGGCCCCCAGTGGAGGGTCTGGGTCATTCCCCACACCTGTCGGGTGGAGAGAACGTGCTGCAGAGCCTCCTTTCAAAGGAGGAGCAGATGAAGCGCCTGTGTGGAAAGGGGAAGAAAGACGGATGGAAAAGAGGAGTGACCGTGTCTGAGGAAGCCAGCCTCAGCTGCTGATGAGAGCCACCCTCTCCTTAGACAGTGTGGTGGGACATCCACAGACTTTCAGCAGGCCAGTGTAGAGCTGCTATTCTTAGCTGAGGCTGGGGGAGGGTAGGAGAGGCTGTGCAGGATACCTATGTCCCTTCTATGCAATAATTCACAGCCTCTAGGCCCCGAGGCACATTTAGTTATAGAAGTTATTATCTAGGGTGAGGTGGCCCAGTGTGGAACAGACTGGTAATCCCAGCACTCTGGAAACTGAGGCAAGAATATCCAAAGCAAGATCCCTTTTCAATATAAGCCAAAATGAAGGCTGGAGATGAAGCTGGCATCAGCATCAGTGAAGTGGCCCACGTTCACTTAGGATCCATTTCTTCAGCTGACGCTCATTCCCTGGGAATTGAAACAGAAGGGAAAACAAAGAAAAGTTGTAAGGAGTAATGGCAGGGAACTCAGTTTTGGGGTGTTTCATGGGAAGTGGGGATATTGAGGTAGAATTGCATTGTCAAAGTGGCACAGGGACCACCCATGTTTCTAGGCAGAAGCCACCCAAGAGTGTCCCCACAGATTTTGGAAAGGAGAGTCTGAGCTGGTTTCTCCAAGGAAGGCAGAGGCTATTGTGTGTCACAAATTCATATCCATTCATTATCCACTGGTTAGTCACAGTCTGCTTAGACTGCTAGGATGTGCCAGGTTATGCTAGGTGTTACAGTGAGTAGCTATTCCAGCTTTGACATTGAAGCACCACCCTAGTGAGGCAGCTGGTCACTGCCATGCCTACCTAGGACCTGCCCCTAGGGACAGGAGCCCTTAAGACCCAAGTCCAGACATGCTGGCCCTCTTGGTTCCTCATGATCCTGAATGTTGGATGGCAGACCAAGTCAGAGTTCTCCAGAGAACCCCGCTGGACTGCACCTCACCTCTCCTGGATCCTGTAACTAACCCCTTTACTGGCTGTAAGTTACCCCCAAATAAACCTCCATTTAACCACGTGGAGTTGTCTTGTTAAATCCCATTAAGGTGTGGAGTGTCCACCAGGATTATAATTGGCTCCTGCATTTATGAAGTTTGCAGCCCAGCAGAGAAGCTGGATATAGGAAGAAATGTATACACACATGCTTGTATTGTAACAGATGTATATACATTGCTTTTCTCATTGCCATGATGTCTGACACAGTAACTTAATCTTAATGGAGGGAGGGTTGCTTTGGGTCACGACTGGAGGTATGCTTCATCACATTTGGGAAAGCCTGGTGGTAGGAGCATGAGGCAGCCAGTCACATTGCATCTGCAGTCAGAAAGCCGAGAGCCATCAGGCTTAGTTAGCTTTCTCTTTTCTATTCATTTAGAAACCTGCTCATGGAATGGTGCTGCCCACATTTCCAGTGAGTCTTCCCATCTCAATTAATCCAATCTAGAAGCTTCCTCGAAAGTGTTTGTCTCCTAAGTGACTCTAAAACCTGTGAAGCTGATAATCACACTGGTCATTACAACCCAAGACTTGCAAAGGCAAGCCTTTTCCCAGAGGGAAAGAAAAGAGCAAGCCTCAGCCCAGTGTGAGGGCACTATGAAGCCTATCCGAGGACACCACCTAAGACTTGGGTGTTAGGGAGCCATGCAGAGAATATAGGTTGTCCAAATCATGGGACCTGGAGGAAGACATGCTGCATATAGAAAATGGGAAGCAGCAAGTATAGCTTGAGAGTGGGGGATCAGTTTGGAAGAAGAATCTGGAGAATCAGGCAGAAGGTAGATTGGGAAGGTTCTTTATGTCACGCTAAAGAGCTTGGACCATATTCTATAGGGCAGACTCCTGGGTTCCTCAATAGGGGAAGGGCATGATGGGTCTGTATTTGGAAAGCCCTCCTCATCAACTGTGTGGAAGATGCCCATACAGAGAGATGCCCACAGACATCTGTGCTATGGCCATTGGGGACATCTGCTGCACCAGGTGACTACCTGTGCTTGGGCAGTGACAAAGCACAGTAGGCAGGCGCATGGGAGGAGCAAAATTGGCAGAGGTTAGCAAAGGGTAGCAGCTTCTCTGTCCCACACAGGGTGAGAGCCACCTGCTCTATGCAAATTCAAGCCAAGCGGCACAGTTGGCTGCTCTGCTACCTGCCCGTTTGGTTTCGGTTAGCTAATGCCCAAAGCAAAGGATACAAAAGTGCAGAGCCGAGAGGGCTCCAGGCAACCGGGCGCACTAGCATTGGCATGTGTCCAGAGAGGGCTCTAAGCAGCAAGGGTATCACTGAGCTTTCCGATAGGTTTGAGTTTCTGATAAATTAACAAAGACAACCAAGATGGTCTCTTTGCTCCCCTTATCACTTAAGCATGGCATTTGCCCTGATTTAATTTTCATGTGTTGACATTTGCAAAGGATGTTGGGAGTGGACTCTTCTTGATCTCCCTCACCCTGCAATTTAATTGAATCCCATTGATCCTGTAGGTCACAGCTTAGTGTCACCCCTTCAGAAGACCCAGTCTCAGCTTGGCTGCCTGGCTCCCAGCTTTCTTGTGTCTTCAGTGAGAGAAACTGCCATTTCAAAATGTGGCATAGTTGTTGTACAGGCTAAAAGGAAGTGCTTGATATTTTGAGTTGTAGGCGTTTGTTACTGGCCCGTGAGAGACCTTTCCTCTGAAAACCTACTTGATGGAATGAGGAGGGGTGAAGACAGGTTCTGGGTATTTGTTCTGTCCTTAAAGCCAGTTAAGTGTTAATTTTCCATGTTTTAACTTTAAAAGTTTGAGATAGCATGTGCATTTAGGTTTCACTATGATGATCTCAAACACATTTGTTGTTGTTGTTAATTTTCCTGCTTCTTCTCCCCCATGCTTGCCTTATACATTTCATACTGCTGTCACATGCTGTCCCCAGAGACCCCTGTATTCCCCTCATGTGATCTCCTTCCTAGTTCTATAACCTATACATACACTCACCCTCCTAATGGGAATTTTCTTCATTATCTCCCAAACCCCATGCCATTATTATTGAAGTCTCCAAGAGATGGTGACCCCTCAAGCTTCTTTCATTTTCAAGGCATTGGCTAGACCATGTTCCCCACCACAACATGCAAAACACCCCATTACTAGACAGCTCCATTCCCCACGTTTCCTCGCAAGTACCCATCTATAATAACCCCACCTCCAGATCTTCTTTGCTTCCAAAGGAAGATGGACAAGAGGTAAAGATATTATCAGTGATGGTCATTGGGTGAAGCTTTCATAAGTGTTTAAAACAAAACATGTAGGGGACTGGACTCAGTTGACACATGCATCTTGTACTTCCTTGATCCTGGAATTGGGATGTGGTGATTAGAGCTAGAACAGCCGCATTACAACCGGGAAGCTAAGACCACCAAAGTCTAGAGAGCTTGGTTTTGACATCCCAGAGCCAGTCAACCTGGGCTAGCAACTGCCCCCATCTGAAGTTCTCACTGAGTGAGAAAAGTGAAAACTGATTTCAGTTGGGTTACCATATTTGGGACTCTCTGTTACATGAAGGAAATTCAGTTGTGAACAAACATGATGAATACCCGTCACGTTTACAGAAACCTTAGGGAGTGGATCCTTGCTGACTGAGAAGGAAGTGCATGCCCCTCTCTTGGGCACCAGGAGACATCTCTGCCCTCAAGCATTTGTCTTCCTTAACTCTTTGAGTATTTTTCAGCCCACATTCTTGCCATCCCCTCTCCTCTTCCTTCACAGAGGCTCTGGTCCCCTTGGTGGGACACGTGAAGCATATCTAGGAAGGACAGGGCCTTTTCTATATTCCTGTTGTGATTCCCGCCTCAGTCTGGATCTCTCTTCCAAACATTTGTTTCTCCTGATTTAGGAAAAATATGGCCTCATGAAAACAAAGCTATTTCTACTCCTTGGTACTTTTAAACACTTTTTGTATTCCTCATGCCCCTTTAAGGTTGTGTGACTGGTCTTTACTTACTTATCTATCTATCTATCTATCTATCTATCTATCTATCTATCTATCTATTTATGTATTTATTTATTCATTCATTCATATCTATCTATCTATCTATCTATCTATCTATCTATCTATCTATTTTAGTGTTTTGACTGTGAACCCTTCTGTTCTGCTTCTCCATCTGAAGAGCGTAGATACAGTGGTGGTAGGACCACTTCTTTGTCTATTAGCATAGCATCTACATAGCTTGCAAATGACACAAAGCATTCTGGGTAAGAATGTCTCATCTGCATTACTTATAGATTTGCAGTTGAACACTCACTTCCTAATCAATATTTGTTTGTATCCCCCCATATTGGTTCAGGTGGATGGTGCTTTAGCAGGAATTTATATACATTGGCTGAGCTGCAGAAAAACATGTTAGTTACTTAATGAGCATAACTCTAGCTGACGTGGGGAAGGTGGTGATCTGTTTTTTTCGTTTGTTTGTTTGTTTCTGCTCTCCTCCATAACAAGCCTATATTTAGTTTCGTGGTTTTTGTGCTCCTGTGTTTGTCTTGGAGGTGTTGCTGTTTAAGAAAGCACAGTGCTAAATACTCTGCTATGCACAGGAAGGAAGGGATGTGCCTTCTGGATCTGTTAAGAGGAGTTTCATGCAGGTAAGTGTTACTTGTCATTGGGCATGTGTTCAATGTTAAAAAAAATCAACATTGTATGCTAAGTGGCATTTGTTTGAACACAAGCACACATCAAGCAAAATGAAAAAAGGCTCACAGGGACCCAGCCCTCTACCTCCTGCTAGGGTCAAGACTTCAGTAGTTGGTATGTAATGTTTGTGGTGATGTGAAAGAACATGGTTGTTGCAATCAAGGAAAATCTGTATTGTGGCTGAGTGGTACAGTAATGCAGGGTACAGTGGGGCCATAGAGGAGGGAGTGCGGCTCCTCCTCATCCCAGCTAATTCCTAGCCAGCCTGAGATAATGCCCTCTCAAGTTGCCAGTTATTGGGTTGTTTACCGAGTGTAGAAGTCTCTTTAATCCTCTTGGTACCGCCTTGCAGTCCTGGGGCTTGGTGCCCTACCATTCACAAGGTGCCCTGGGGTGGCGATGTTTTTGGGAAAAGAATTAAGAGCCAGCACCCTCCATGCCTGCCTGTGTCAGACGATTACAGGGAAGAATGACAAGAGAAAATGAAAAGGAAATGGGCTGACAGCCTGCAGAGTGGTTTTTCAACTTCAACACAAAACATTCAGTAGTAATTATAGAATAACCTTCATTTAAATGCAAATAAGCCTGTAATTAAGATAAGGGACCTACCATTTGCCAGCATTTTTTTGTTGTTTCTTTTTATTTTTTAAATTTTGGGGGATGACAATTATGGTTTCTCAGACATTCCTCTGTTTTATTGATGAGTAGCCATTATGTTTATGGATTGTGTTGTGACTGCAATATTTGGATAACTGCAGAACAGAAATTAGTGTCACTTACTTTCAGCTGCCCCCAGCAAAAGAAAAAAAGATGTGTGCCATGCATAGTGTTGACATAAGCAAAACTTCCTAAGTGGTATGGCCCTGGACAACATCAGCTAATGTGCTGTCCCAGCTCACCAGGAGCCTGAGACAGATGCAGCAAGTCCAGGATCACAGGCAGAGACGGCTTTCCTGCCGGCTTTCAGCAGTGTGGGATGAACCCTCCTCACCAAGCATCGACCACCTCACCAACTGCTTCCTCCTGCTCGAAAATGGGCTCAATTAAAGGCAGGTTTTCAATGTCATCTCAGTAGGAATGTCAGAGGGGAGATGTGCTAACCCAGCTGCATGTCGATATGTCCTTGTAGCACAGGACAAATCCCTTGACCTCATCTACCAGATTAATACTGATCATGTCCTCTACTACCTGCTATTGACTCGGGTTGACTCACTCTTGGGATTATGGAAAGGCAGACTTCCCCTAGGGAGACTATTTATTATTCCCTGCCACACACCTTCTGTATGTGTATACACCAATATTTGTTTCTTGATAGATGGATGGGTGGATGGATTGATAGGTAGCTAGCTAGCTAGACAGACAACCAGTGTCAGATTCCTCAGATCCTCCTAGATGTTCAGTAACACAGCAATGAACAAACAGGCATAGACCTGAATCATGCTATTCATTCAAAGCATGCTGGGGATCTCTTTTGCAGACACAACTAGAAACCTCACCCTGAAGTGTGGCCCAGGTGGTATAAGCAATCTTTGCTGACACCTTCCCTCAAACCTTTAGCATAGTTGGGGTTGAAAACTTTCTCAAGCAGAGAACATTGTAAACAGAGGGTTTTGGAGGAGCTGAAAGGTCCACCAAGTGCAATTTATTATTTTAATTAGCAAAGGAGTTGTCTTAATAATTCATTAGCTATCACTAATTTAATTTTTTTTCCTCCTAAAATACATAGAACTTTGACAAGAACTTCCCGACACTTTCTTCTTTCCTATTTGTTTGTTAGGCAGCCCGGGTACCACCCTCTGTCATTAAGGAAGTAATCAGCAAGTTTCATCTCTGTTTGGTCTTGTCTTGCCTCTTTAATTAAATTATGCTATGTAAAGAGGCAGTATAAGTTTAGGCTTCTCTTCTGGGTGTTTGGGACAATTTATATGTGGGAAATGAATTTCACATTTTCACAGGTCCCAAAGGCGTGGGGTGTGGGTGTGGCTTACAAATGCATGTTGTCATTTTTCATTCCAATTTGCTTTGCTGCCTCCTTTTCCCAGCACCAAGAGGATCTCAGAAGAAACAAGACAAAATAAAATAAACCAAAAAACCAAAAAACAAAAAACAACAACAACAAAAAACCTTGTCCATTAATGAACACACCTTGCCTGAAAGGTGAGTCCTTAGCTTTCCTTGGACTCTCTTTATCTCTATTAAATGTTATCTGTTTGTCTGGCTATAGATGTTTCCAAGGGAACCTCAGATGCCCTTGATAGAGTTTACACACTGCTACCTAAGACTGAAATGCATTTGATGGATTAACTGGAAACTTACAAAACTTTAATGTCTTTTTTTTTTTTAAGTGTCTAACTTTGTATCCTCTGGGGTGATTGTTAACTTCAAAAGCCATTTCAAGGTTCAATAAAACTAATGGAGGTGAGATGGGCCTAGCAGAGCGTTCCGACTCCAGGACTCACTACTCTTCTGTCACCACAGGATGAACAGACTAGCAATTCTGCAGGCTCCACAGACAATGCAAAGCCATCCCTCATTTTAACTCCAATGACACCTCTTCCAAGGAGCCTTCTCTAATCTCCCCTGAGAATACTAGACTTCAAAGTCCTTTCTTCAGGATCTCTTCACAGGAATCAACTTCTCCCAAAGGCTATTTGAATGCTTCCTATCTTGTAGGTAGAAAAAGGATCTTAAAACTGTTGAAACATGGCACTTGGGGAATCCTAAGCAGCTTCCTTGTTCTAAGGCATTTGTCCCATTTGTCCTGTGGAGCATCCTTTGTGCTGGATAGGCCCATCTTGGTATGTAGCTTCGAAGCACACAATACCCTTAAAACATTTTAAAATGGAAGAATTTATCTAAACTCAGGTCTAGCTGTTGGATATTCCACTTAATACTTAAGTGTGTCTTGAATGTATTTTGGGAGAGTCTCATGGAGGGGGTAGGTTTTAATTGATTTCTTTGATTGAAGCCTGAGAGTTCCAATGGGTGACTAGGATTTCAAGGAGGACAGCTAAGTTGCAGGGCATCTTCTGCTAAGTGGACAGTGGATCCAGACCGCATTGCAAAGCAAGACAAGACGGGAAGAAGAGCAAAGGCCACCCAGGGCCTGCATGACAATGGACTCTGGAAGAGGCTAATTGAATGTCCTCCTCAGTTCTTATACTTTCCTTCTGTTATGTATTAAAATATTATAGCTCCCTGTTAGCTGGGCTTAGGAAGTTGTAAATGGAGGTGTTTCTGTCTGCATTTTGATAGAAGGATCACAGGTGTCAGTTGCAACAGCACAGAGAAGTAGCTGACAAGTTTGAGGTAATGGGCAGAGAAACTTGAAGCAAGGACTTGGAGGGAAAATGCCCATGAAGAAGATTTGTACATGACTTCAGTGCTTTTGCCTGAGGAAGGGACTGGGTCTCCTCTAGCTATGCCAGAAAAAAGCTGCATGTGTTAACTGGTTTCCACAATCCCTCCCTCCCTCCTTCCTTCCCTCTTTTCGGCTTTAAAAGATGGTCTTGGTATATAATCCAGCTTAGCATAGGACTCCTGGTCCCTCTGTCTCAGCCTCTGGAGTTCTGGGACATGTTTGTGCCACCATACCCAGTGAGGGTTCCATAATTTGGTATCCAGATGAAGGATAATCCTTATCTATCCTTGAAGATCTGGGGAGAGAATTTACTTGTTCCTCATATTCTCAGCCTCTAACCAGTTGGGACCAGATGTGTAGAAAAATCAAAATGCAATATTTTCTTTATTGCTGGCCAATGTAATTTGGAAAACAAGGTTATGTTAACCTGTCTGAAGGAGTAGATCTTGGCAAGAACCACTGTGAAGGTTAGGTGAACATAAAAGTAGTTTTCAGATACTCACATAGATACTTCTTTGTGATTTATTGCATCTAATTCAAATTATTGGGAAGTGCTCAATTTCACCCAGAAAGTCATGGTATGTGGCATGTATGTCTACCACGTAAGATCACAAGATCCCTAAATTTACTTTCTGGGTTGCTTATGGGGCTGTGAATGCCAGATTAGGAAGCCTTTAAACCATAGAGAACCTAAGTGAATAACAACAACAACAATAAACCACAAAAACATAACCAAACAACAACAACCCTTTTCCACTTCCCAAACCCCAGGAAGTCTGCGTTCAGGAACTGGGGAGGCTCTGAAGCTCTGAATCTCTTACTAGCCCATCATGGCACACCCCATGGCAGCTGAAAGTGAACCTTGCCCAGGTGCCCCTCTGCAGTGCCTGCTGGGCTGCTGGGCCCTCTCTCAGGACGCTTTGTTTTCTTCGGCAGCCCTTCCAGGCCTTAGTTGTTCCTACAGTTACCCCTGTTTGAATTTCACATCTCCTGTAAGTGAGAAAAACTCATTGAGTTTCCCCTCACTCTTCCCTGAAGGGAATGCAAAACAAATACACATAAAAAATGACAGATCTCTTCTTGGACACAGACAAATTCATCTCTTCCCAGGACATTTTATTCTCACTTTTGACAGCAGTTGTAAGACTTGGGCTTCACTCCCCCAAGGATGGTTCATTACAGATGGGGGAAGGGACATTCATGACAGGCACAGCTCGAACTTATTGTCTGATGCTGTGAAAACCACAGGGCAGGGGACGCAGCCAGAAAAGCACATAATTGTTAGCGTGCACTGTTTATTGACCTTCTTGGCAAACACAGCAGGAGAAAAAGGACCCCTTCTGTGACTTGGTTGTCATCCTTGTCAAGTTCACTGCCACTGGACTGGTCAGAGTCTATAATGTTATCAGTAACCATTCAGTTGAGTACCTACTATGTATAGGGCACATTACTGGCCCAAAGGAGAATTCAATGATAAATTCAATGCAGAGAGCCTTCAGCAGGCGGAGGAATCCAAATATTATAGTATGGTTTCAGTGGTCAAGTTGAATGACTATGATACCTTAGATATGAGCAGATATCATTCTGGATGTTTCTGTGAGGGTGATTTTGGATGAGACTAACATTTATGTTGATAGTCTTTAAGTAAGCTGGATTCCTCTTTTTAATGTGAGTGGGTCTTACCCAGTTCTATGAAGGCCTGTGTGAACTAAGGGGCTGGCTTCTGGGCTCAGGAGATGACTCACCTGAGTGAAGGACTTGTGATAGCACGAAGACTTGAGATTGAGCGCCTAGAACACAAGTTACAACTATGCAACAGTAGTGTGTCTCTGCACTCCCGGCACTTCTAGGGTGAGACAGGAGGTGGAGGGGACAGAATCCCTGAAAGCTCTGGAGTAGCTGACCTTCTGTAGCAGTAATAACTCCCATCTCAAACAAGGGAGATGGTGAGGACCAGCACTCGAGACTGTTCTCTACTCTTGTGTTCTGGCACATGCTCAAGTACACACACACACCACACATACACACATACCCCCCCACACACTACACACACACACACACACACACACACTACACATACACACATACCCCCCCCCCCACTACACACACACACATCACACATACACACATACCCCCCACACACCACACACACACACACACACACACTACACACACACACCACAACACACACATACCCCTCACACACACACACACCACACATACACACACACACACCATACACTACACACACAGACACCACACATACACACACACACTACACACACACACCACACATACACACACACACACACCACACACTACACACACAGACACCACACATACACACACACTACACACACACACACTACACACACACACCACACATACACACATACCCCTCACACACACACACCACATACACACACACACCACACACACACACTACACACACACACACACACACACACACACCACACATACACACATACCCCCCTCCCCCACATACACACAGAGGGAGAGAGAGACAGGAAGACCAGGTGGTGGAAGAATTTTTTTAAAAGCTGACTTCCTACTTAGTGGCCTTTGGATTTGTCTTGTCATTTGAGCCTCTTCCAGCACCTCCAAACTCTGGCCCAACTGTCAGATTTGGGGTTTCCATCCTCCATAACTCTGTGAGCTAGTTCCCCAACAGGATTGTTTCTATATTAATGCTTCTCAACCTGTGGGCCCTGACCCCCTTGGCAAACCTCTATCGGCAAAAATATTTACACTACGATTCATCACAGTAGTAAAATTATAGTAATGAAGTAGCAATGAAAATAATTTTATGGTAAGGGGTCACCACAACAGTGGGGAAGTTTTCTGTGACCAGATTTTCCCTGGCAAACTCTTTGGGTTACAAACCCAAAGGCAACATTGTTCTTTCTTTCCTTGGGTACTTGATGGGGAAATTCCTAGTTTTGAGTTTCTAACAGTCTGGAGTTTCTGCAAAGACAATCTCGACTTGCAGGCTTTTTGATTTAATCAAAATGAAAATGATTGTAGAACACAGTAGTCCATCCTTATCTATGGGTTTACTTCTGGGGTTTCAGACATTGGTAGGCAATGATTCATAAATTGTGAATTGTACATTGTGAATAGTGTAATGCAGTCTCACAGTGGGCTCCTTTATTCTTTCTGGAACATGAATCATCCACTTGTCTGGACATCCACAGTATGTCTGCTGCCTCCTTGCTAGTCACTCAGTAGCCACCTTGCTTACCTGATAATTGTCATGGTGACACAGTGCTTGTGTTCAGATATTCTCTATTTTACTTAATAACATATTGAATGTACAAGAGCAGTGATGGGGGTTCTTCAGATATGCCAAAGGGAAGTCCTAAACTGCTTTCCCTTCTCTCTTTCTCTCTCTCTCTCTCTCTCTTTCCTTTTTTTTTTTTGATACTTGGGTTATATGCTAGGCAGACATTCTTCCATTGAGCTATATCCTCAACCTCCTTTTTATTTTGAAACAGAGTTTCAGTAAGTTTCCCATGCTGCAAACACATGATCTTTCTGAGTAGCTTGATATTTTTCATGGGCATAAAGTGATTTCTTTGAATGACAAGATGAAAAGAAAAATACTGTATATGGGGCTTCTAAGATCTGTGGTAGGAACAAATGGCAAAGTATTCTGCTTGTAGGGTTTGCTGCTATCTGCAGGTTCAAACATCCCCTTAGGGTGTTAGGGTAGATCTCCTATTCCTCAAGGATTTCCTCTTTTCCCATGTATATGAGGTAAAAAGTACTAAGCTCTCAGCAACCACATGGTGGCTCACAACCATCTGTAATGAGATCTGGTGCCCTCTTCTGGCCTGCAGTCATACATGCTGTATTCAAAATAAATAAATAATTAATTTACCCCCCCCCCCTTTTTTTTTAAAGTACTTAGCTCACATCCCAGCACAGTTGGTGTGAGTCCTGTCTATAGGAAGAAGCCTCAGGTCGCATATTTTGCTGAGGGGTTGCTGGAAATAAGGAAGAAGTAGTAAGCAGGCCTGGGTTTTGTTGGCTTCCTTCTGTTTCTATTCCCTACAGTCTCCCATAGAAGCTTGCTCTTACCCAGGACTTAGTTACCACTGACCTGCTAATGGCTACTATGTTCAGGCCACTCCTAGCCCCACACTCACATCTAGTATTTCCATACCTCTTCTTAGGTGTCTAATGGGCTTTAAAAATACATCATCTGTGCTGAAAAACCCAAACTTGTCTCTTTCTTGTGTTCTATTTCTCAGCGAATATGCCCTATACCCCATCTGTCTAAGCCAGAAATCTGGGCTCATTAATAGAGCTTAAGTTTCCTTTTCTTATTTTTTTTTTCTCATTGTGTTTCTTCATCTGCTCAGGACTGGATTATTATAGTATCCCTTTCTCTTTTTCCCTTTACTCTCCCACTGTTTATCTAATGACCTTTCCAATGTGCAAATTGTCGGCTACCCACTTAAATCCTTTAATGGCCTTCCAGCAATTTCAGGATAACGTTCAAACTTCTCAGCATGGCCTATTAGCTGTCTACTGTTGCAAAACGGAAAAAAACAAAAACAAAAACAAAAACAAAAACACCACTGGAATACTTAGCAGCTTAAACACAAACATACTTCCTTAGCTTTAGGAATGTGGGAGTGTCTTGAATGGATGGTTCTCCTGAGGATTTCTCATGAAACTGTAGCCAGGATGTTGGCATGGGCTATGATCTGAGTGCAGCGTAATGTGCTTCCAAGCTCATTTACATGACTAGGATCTTCCATTTCTTACAATAGTGGTATTTCCTTTTGTTGTGGTGGCTAACTTGATTGTCAGCTTGATTAGACTAAAAATTGCCTAGATTAGTGAAGCACACTTTTGGGTGTGTTTGTGAGGGCATTTCCTGAGCCAGTTAGATCACGGGAGTCTCTGATCTACTGGATGACTTAATTCATTGCTGGTTTCATTTGAGTAGATTCTTGGGAGATTCTGAAACCGTGGAAGACTGGATCCAGTTAGAGGATGAATCTTCTGAGTCTGTCTGTCTGTGTCTCTTCTTTTCTTTTCTTTTCTTTTCTTTTCTTTTCTTTTCTTTTCTTTTCTTTTCTTTCTTTTCTTTCTTTCTTTCTTTCTTTCTTTCTTTCTTTCTTTCTTTCTTTCTTTCTTTCTTTCTTTCTTTCTTTCTTTCTCTTTTTTTTGAGACGGGATTTCTCTGTGCAACAGTCCTGGCTGTCCTGAAACTTACTTTTCAATACTTGGCACCACATACTATTGCCATCTCCTAAGAAGCTCCACCCTTTTTAAATGTCCGCCTAGATTAATTCTCATCTGCCTTGTCCGACCCCTCTCCTGCTATCACTTTTCCTTGACTCTTTCTCTGTGCTTACACAGTCTTCAGAATTCATTTCTATTCTTCTACATCATATATATATTTGCAATTATTCGTTTATACATCTCATGCTTTCTGTTGGGTCTTCTTGAGTTCAGAGATTCTGGATATCTTATCACCACTCTGTTCCAAATCTCATTGTGGAGAATCCTGATGGGGATTTAATAAATACGTATGATTAATATACAAATGCATAGTTCACTGCTGAATATGAATCTTAAGGGGAAAGGAGCACAAGCCCTTCTGTTGAGTTTTATTGTCTCCCACCATTTTCAGGGTCAGGGATGTAGAACGGAGAATGTCTAATCCCTGTCTGCTCTGGGTGGCTCTCAGCTTGTGGACAGGCTTGCCTGTTAAGTTAAAGATGGCTTCACTTGTGACTGGCACTTTGCTAACTGAAGCTTAAAGATCAGGCTCAGCTGGGAATGACTGTTTGGGTACAGAGAAGTAGCCTAAGGGAACCATTCCTCCTCTTAAGGTCATTATAGGCTCCCAGAGAGAGGATTTCAACAAAGTGAGGGAGAAGTTTCAAGGCTTCTGGTCTCATGTTGTAAGGATCATTGACCTGGTATTTATTGATTCAAGAAAGTCATAGAGTTAGTCCATATCCAAAGAGAGGAGATGACAAGGTCCTGAGTAGTGGGTAGTATGATTCCATGGGAACCAGCTTTGAAGATAAGTTCCCACAATGCTGATATAATTAACTATTGTCATGTTTTGCCTCTGCGGGTTCCTTTAATATATGACTTTAAAGCAATTTCATCTTGCTGTTATGAATGAGAAGGAAACTGTAGGTCTACTACCATACTTCTATGTGGCTAAGTACCTGGATGGAGTCACATTCATTCAAGGGTCACCATCAGCCCACATCTACATTAAAGGACATCTATGCTGACAAGACACAGGGCTGTGTTCTTTGTGCTGCAACAGGTCGATGAATAATTTTATCAACACCCTCCATTGCTTTGGAATCTCTTTCCTAGGATGTTTATGGAAGAATATGGGGCAATTTTTGATGGTCACAATGATAATCACATGTTGTCACTAATATTTAATTGCTTCTTGCAATCTATGGGTGAGTCCCATACAACAAAGAATTTTCCTGTCCAAAATTTCATTAGCAGTCCTGTTGAGAAACTACTGAACACATAAAGATATGCCTTTCAAATCTGCAAATGTCACAACCTTATACGATTATGATAGGAGGGAACTGGCTCAATTGCACATTCTATCAAAATAGTAGATATTTTATTTTGATGGAAGCCTACCAAGAGCCAACACCATGATGGGCCTGCCAAAAATTACTGTTATCTTAAGTTACAGTAATGAAAATTTTAGTCTAGAATACAGAAAGTTCTGTTAATAGAAATTTTAGAAATTTAGAAATTTCACAACACTCTTGAAGGTGGCTTTTGGGTACCTGACTTTCAAAGTAGCATAGCATGACCACTAGGGGGACAAAGGGTATAAGGCTAATGTCATATGAAAGAGAAACATGAAAGCTAACTTCAAATGTTTGAACCATCTTCTGGAAGGATTTGACACAGCCTTTGATATCCTAGAAAGCAAATTAGAATAAGTGAGGGACAAGTTCCCTAACAAACCAGGTAGGGTTCTTGTATTTGTTTTTGTTTTGTTTTGAAAAGGGCACGTGCCCACAAATCCAGCATTTGGCAAGAGGATTAAGGGTTTTATGTCAGCATAGCTTACATTAGAGAGACTGTATCAAACACCACACACACACACACACACACACACACACACACACACACACACAAAGAGAGAGAGAGAGAGAGAGAGAGAGAGAGAGAGAGAGAGAGAGAGAGAGATCTTGCCTCCTGTGATAGCCATAGACTGTGAGGGACTTCAAATGAACTGCGTGTTTGAAGGGCTCTTACTCTGAGTGTCCCTCTAGTTGCACTTTAATTTCATCATCATCATCATCATTATTATTTTATGATTCATGGACTCGCTCAGGAACTATAGTGCATACCACCTCCATAATGATGCCTCAGCTCTTAATACTTCATTGCGGCCTTTGTAACCCAAAGAAGCACCTTTAAAATCACTAATATTTTGTTTGTTCAATCATAAAATAAGAAATCACAGTGCCTGACATTTATGTAATGGAATAGCTATGATAATCCCATTGCATAATAGTTTTAAACTGTAATGTTCATGAAAAGATGAGGAATTATTTCTTTTGTTTTCCACGAAATCTGTGAACAATCAATATTCATTTCAATTACTGTCTTATATTTGAGAGAGCATTTTAAAATTCTCTTCAAAAGTCCATTCTAATGACTTGTAATTGTTTTCTGCTTTCTGATAAGGTGTGAAGGTCTCTAATGGCTGTCAACAGAGTGTCATGTAGAGTGATTTAATTAGCACTTACCATTCTCTTATTGGCTGTCCTATATTTGGTCCAACACAGAGTCCAACTTTTGAACCATGGGAAGGGGCAAGAAGAGGTGAAAGGGAGTTATATTAGATAAGCTTTCACTTAAATGATGTTTATTTGGGGGAAAATGTCATCACATTATCATCAAATACACAGGCTACTGCACGTGCCTTGACCTCGCCTCTCTTGCTTTGAGATGGCTCCACTTTTGGAATAGCCCCCCACCCCCACCCCATGCCTGTAACAAGAATTTATCAGAAGGAGAAAGAAGACACCAGCTAAAGCTGGCTTTTGTTGTTTATGAGATGACCTAAGTGGGCAAAACAGCCTCAAGACCATCTCCATTCAGAGAGAAGAAACCATATTAGTGTTCATTTAATGTTTAATTAAATCTGTTCCAGCAAGTATGCTGGCTTTAGGTTGAATTTATAGTCCACTAATGTTAGAGTTTTATGCAGTCTATCTACATTTTATGGCACATTGGGGTCTCTTGTATAATCAACATGTACAATACACTTACGCCCATTTTATGTGAACTCGAGCACAATTTTACTATTTTAAATAATTACAGAAGTTTATAGTTAAGTGTCTGCTCTTACATCACATTGTTAGTGACGTCTGTGATTTATCAGATGCCAAGTTCTTGATGTGGAACACAATTCCCAATTATAGCAATCTTCCTACAGAGGAAAGGCTGATTCCTCACACTCCACTGTCAAGAATGAGATTTCTAGGAATGAAATTAGAAAATGAGGCAACTGAATGCATTTTCACTGGAGGCAAATTTGTTTTTCTTTAAAATACACACACACACACACACACACACACACACACACACACATACACACACACAAAAGACAGAGAAGAGAGTCCTTTGCAAGGTAAAAGGTAAAAGCAAACAGGACCCATGGGGGTAACGGTGATTAGGCATCACCCACAGGGTGACCTTCAGTAGCGTCCACATAGTCCCAGGATGTCCTTTATTTTTTTTCAAAGTGTTCCTACCACAAATTATAGAGAAGAAAGGCATCTTGTGAATTTCTTGTCCAATCCTACACTGATCAAAAGGAATAGCAGGGTCCAGGTGCTGCCTGGAGATCCTGCCCTGAACCATAGAACTTGGGAAAATGGGAACCAGATTGGAACTTGGATCTGAGTTCAATCCCAAGATGGCTGTTACTGTTCACCCCCACCCGTAACTGTGGCAGTGAAACATTCGCTGAAGCAAACAGGAGCGGCCATTACTTTATCTGCTAGAAGACCTCTGCCTTGGAAATGCCTCCCAGTCTGACTTTGCAGGTGTTCCATCTAGAATCTATGGTCTTCCAATCATATTGATTAAAGTCTTGGGATTTCTAAACCTCTTCTTAGAAAGTGAGTTGCCAGAGGAAAAATAAATGTGATCGATACCCTTTGCCTCTGAGATGTGCCCCTTGCAACGACTCCCCCTTATTCCCTCTAAACCTCCTGGGCCCAAGGCCTCCCGTACCCAGATTAACTGGTTACTATATACTTATTTATGCTCCATCAGCCAATATCCTTCAGCCATCGTAGCAGTGGCCTTGATTTGTTTTCCAGTTTTACAGCTATGTTGCTGGGAGAGGTAGAAGGAACATTTAATTTGGCATTAAATTCTATTCTGGAGCCTCGTCCCCTGTGGCAAAGGTGAGGTGAATGGTTTGCATTTATGATTTCGCTCAGTTTGACTCATTTTCATGCCCAGGGAAAGTTTTTGCTGGAGCTCTTCCTGCTTCTCTTGCAGTTTGATTTCTGATTTCACAGAGAAGTTTTCACAGGGTGAAACAGTCGCTGTCCCTTTGTACTCTGGCTACCACTTCCCATTAGAACTGTTGCCAACAACCTGGTTTCTGCATCTGACTGCAAAGGACGGAGAGCATTTGAATTTTGAGCAGAGTTCTATTCTTGAGGGATGTGGTCTGTGTCAGGCAGACATGATGAGGGAGACTTCGCATCCAATCTGCCTGCCAGGCAAAAAGATTCGTCTCGCTCTGGCTTGCCTTTTTGCTTTTTGCATTTTACTTCTGATTTCATAGTGCATAGTGTTGCAAGAGAGGGTCTGCTTTCACCCGCCCCCCATCCTTGGGTCACCTTGGGCAGGGCTGACAATCAACTTGTTTTGTACATTTGTGCGTCAGCATCAGAATGCACTGAAAATTGCGATCCTCCTCCACAGTGAGGTTTTGCAGAGCCTGCTGAGGAGCTCTTGGCCCCCAGACCTGCCAGCAGCTCCCGTCTTCTCAAGGCCCAGAAATTTGGAATATTGTCCACACACAATAAAAAAGTTCACCCTCAATTTCCTCCCTCTACCCAAGCACTGACCACATTAACCCTGTCATTTTTATTTATTTATTTATTTTTTTGGCTTGGCCTCTGTCTAGTCCCTTATTTTGCAGCATCTTTGGCCAGTGGCATGTGTGTGTGAGTGTGTGTGTGTGTGTGTGTGTGTGTGTGAGTGTGTGTGTGTGTGTGTGTGTGTGTGTGTGTGTGTGTGTGTGTGTGTGAGTGTGTGTGTGTGTGTGAGTGTGTGTGTGTGTGTGTGTGTGTGTGTGTGTGTGAGTGTGTGTTTAAATAAACTGCAGAAGGAGAAAATAATGAAGCATCTTCTTGAGGAGGTGGTGGTGAGGCTTCTGGAGTCATCCCAGGCTTATCTTTTTTCTGCTCGTCCTTTTAAATGATTTTTTTCCATAGGCAGGTTGCTACTTTTAAGAGGTGAGATGTCCGACGGAACCAAGAACCCTTTGCTTCTGCAGTTTTTGTTTCTTATATTTGTGACAGCCAAGGAATACAAAGGAGGGAAAACCACAATTAAATTGCTAACCCTACACAGGACAGGCAGCTGCGGACAAAATGAATTAAATTGCAGCTTAGAAAAAAGGAAAGAATGAAGAAACAAAACAACCCAACAATTAACACCCACGCCACGTCTATGTTTTATAATTCCAGTGTTAATCATATTCAGAATTACGAGTATTTCAGGATACGATGAAGCCAGAATCACCTCTGTTCTACCTACAGAACTTTCATACTGGTACATTCATATTTTTTTTTCCACCACTGAATTAGAAACTCCATGGTCTACAGGCTAAGACACGATGAGTTCTCCCAGATCTACCACTAGATGGAACCCATGCAATGCATATACACAGCCCCCAGGGGCTGGGGGCAACTCAAGAAGCCTGGGTCTATGGGCTGGAGGGCAGCATTTGAAGAGAGTGATACTTTGTTAACACACACACACACACACACACACACACACACACACACACACACATTCCTATTTATTAGAGGTCTGGTTGTGTCCCATTGGTTGCCTTTGTTATTTCAGGGCATCTCTGCTATTGCTGGGAGCCTCCTATTTTGGGGGTCATACTTTGGCTTCATGCATATACAGTTTCAGTATAATTAGCTGTCTAATTGCTCGCCCAAACTGAGCCTATGCGTATGTTCCTAATTATGGTTATTTAAAAGTTACCGTTTGCCATTCTTTCTTCTCCATTTCCTGATGTTGAAGGGCCAAGAGAGAGATTTCAGTAGACATCTTCTGTATGGTAGGTTTCCTCAGCCTCCTCCTGCCAGGTTTAAGTCCAAGCAAATTCTGTATCTATTTCCCAGCATTCCACCTATCATCTCTCTCTCCAATAGCAAAAGGTATAAGGAGGGTGTGGCCGCAGCATCTGGAAGGAAGGAGCTCCTAATTTTGCATTTCTAGCACTGCCATTATATTCCAGGTTAAACACATACCTACAACTGCTTTCTGAATTACACACTGGCAGTCCTACTGTGTGCAAAGTGGAACCTCAATCCTTAGCTCCTGTCTTGTTCTGTTACTTTATGTTTTGCTCAGGCGAGAAACCGGAGGATCTTGACTGTCTCACTCTCTCTTCCTTCCAGTTGTACCATGGAAGTTGGTCAGTTTCACTTCCTCCTATCTCTCTACCCACCACGTTTTATTTACCCCTAGTGCTGTTACTTGATACAATGTTGCCATTCTTGTACAATGCGCCTGGAAGTTCTTACAGTCTTGAGATACAGACTCCATCTGCTCCATGGCCCTCACTCACATGAAAGCCTCAAATATTTCCAGACACTTGGCCAGACCCCTTCTAGACACACTCGGCTCCCATTCCTCAGGGTCCTCACCTTCAAGAGGTTGTTCCCACCACATCCAGCTTTGTAGTCCCTCAGGCTATGCTACCACATGGTCATGAAGAATGGAGACTTTTCTTCCTTGTCTGAACAAACAACATTTTTTTCCGTACTTAAAGTTCGCCTGATTCCCAAAGGTCATAGCACCCCCTCCTCTATGTTACCAAAGTCTACAGAATTATCTCTGTCAGAGCCCTTTACATGGGTCCTTGAAATCACGTTTCCTCGTAGGTCTCTCGATAGAAGCTGTAAGCTCCACAGTGCCACAATGGGCTATCCAGTCCCTCTTATATCACCAGCTGGAGAGATGTGTGTGTGTGTGTGTGTGTGTGTGTGTGTGTGTGTGTGTGTAGGGAGGAGTAAGGGATACAGGAAAGGAAGAAAGGAAGGGAAGGAGGAAGAGAGAGAGGGAGAGACAGAGACAGAGACAGAGAGAGAGAGAAACAGGGCCATTTCTGAGGCTCACAGCAAGTCTTCCTTTTAGTTAATTATTGTCTAAATGAAGACCCTCAGGGCACATGACATTTTGCTTGAAGCCTGGGGGAAGCTACCTACAAAGTGAAATATTCATAAAGTATACAGATGTCATACACAGCAAATTCATACTCTGAAGGTGAGGAGACATTTGATAAAGAGGAGCTAGGCAAAATATAGGACTTCGAATCACAGCAGAGTAATCAAAAGCTTGGGATTCTAGGTCTACCTAAACCACTGACATTCTCTTCCCAGTTATAGCAGGTGGCAGCAAAGAGGTCCAACACCCCAGCATAAAGGCCCAGCACCCCAACTTGACCGAGGGAAAGGCAGTTGGGCAATGGCCATTCCAGAGCTCTCTGAAGGTGGGTGACATTTCATCGACAGTACAGGATAGCTCCTGTTCTTCCCAATCCTTTTTCCCCATTGCCTTCTCACAGATGTCACTGGCTATGTATCATGCCCTAAACTCCATGAGACTGCTTTAAGAAACCCACTCACTGATGTACCAATCTGTGATGGTTCTAAGTTGTTGTCTGAGGTAAATTATTTTCTGACTGACACAAGGATCTCTCCAGTGGAGGTTGGTGGACTACAGAAGCCTTGGGCACAGAGGGAGCACTAGAAGCTGACTCCGAAATACTCATTGGCAGAAGGGGAAGGCACCGGTGGGTACAATGTATCAGGCATTTGAAAGGCAGAGGAATATTTGCTTCAAGGATAACAGATTGAATGGCTGTTGCTAAGGGTTATTGACACTCTACAAGATGAAAATAAACAGCTGAGAGTAATGGACCACCACAGCCAGGTGTGGGAGCCAGAGGGCATCTTTAGTTGCAGACACAGAACTCAAGTAGACTTGTTGAGGAAGCTGAGGACGAAGCCTGTACATGCCAGGTGGAGTAGGAAAGCTTCAATGACTTGCTAACTACTCCAAATAGGCATCTGTTATGCCAAGGACTAGACCCTGATTAGGAATTCCTGGGATCCTGGCCGACTGGTTAGGCTGAGAAAACACAGACTAGAAGACTGTGGACTTGGAGCTCTCGGGTTGGAGTATGCACATGGTATATAGAAGGTCCCCCACGTGAAGGTCTTTTTGATATGTGTTCCTGTCCACCCATGTCCACACTCCAGGGAAGAGGAACCTACCTCAAGGACAAAATGATGACCCAGCAAGCAGGCATTAGAGACAGACACGTGACCGAAAGGACTACAGTGGCAAAAAGAGAGGTCACACCTGAGGACAAGCAACACAGGGACCCACTTATTAAGGCTTATTTGTGTCACTATTTTGTTGAACCTGGAAATAAGATAGACAAGTGTTAAGAGTCCAGTGTATCATGGTTCCTCAAGGAGGACCCTTGGGCACCAGCGGCACTTTCCCTGCAGTAGGTCCTTTCCACCCTGAAAAGGCCTAGGCTTGACATTCATACATGTAAGGAAGGAGTGAGTTTGACTGACACTCTGGTCTCAGCACTGCAACCAGTCTCTCACATTTCACTGCGATAAGCCCGGAAACCCAGTTTATGACGAAGGTGGAAAGATTAAGAGATCAGTAGAAATGGCACATGTCTTATTACCAGAGTCACTGAACTCACGCGACACTAGCACTTGCCACAGGAATCACTGTAGCATTAGTGTGGAGACAATATTATGCAAGGTGGGCTGCTGTCCTCAAAGATGTCATATACTCACTACACCAAAAACCTTCCCATGGGGTGGGTGCAAGACTGCAAGACTAAGGTATGCCGTGTGGCTATGGAAAAGCCTGGGCAACTCTGGGCTCTGCAGGGCTCCAGGTCTTGGTACTATTGGTTTTACTTTCACCTTGATGTATGGCGAAATTTCCACTGAATTATAAGCTGTGGTTGCAGCCCTGGTACTTTGGGCACCTTGTGTTAATGAATTAATGGACAAGAAGAAGCATCCCCTGTTTAGCTTAAGTGACTCATCCTGTAATTAGGAGGAGGTGAGCTATCAAGAACAATGGGTCAGGGAGCAATATGCATGGAATTTAGTACTGCTGCCTTGTCTAATTGAAACTGCAAATGGACAGTCCAACAAGAAAGTCCTCAAATGTCACATGGTCACTGGAGAAGCACAGAACCTTCTTGGATTAGAGTCATGTCAGTCTATGCCTTTGTGACCAAGACAGATGTACTAACCAAAGAAGTCTACATTGCATTGTGGAGGATGAACATTGAGGATCAGTTGCAACTTAAGACTAGCAGACTATGGGTTATTCTAACAGCTTCCCTGTCCTGTGCTTCTTGGAAAGACAGGTCCACCAGCCTTCTAGGGGAGATGCTACAAGAACTAGGATGGAAAAATGAATCCAAGTGACAAAGAGACATATGCTAGAGGTGATGCAGACATACCACCCAGCTCCTCTTAAAAGGTAATATCTTGCAAGAAATGAGATAGACAGCTTTCTGTTCTCATCTCTAGGGTGTGTCTCAGTTGAAACAGCAACCTCATCTGAGTCACATTATTTCTGACATAGTCTGTTTAGTAGTGAGAAAGAGGCATCATAAAGGACCCATGATGACCATTTGTGTCCAACACAAGAGAACTTGGCAGACAATTAGCTTAGGCTCTTTTGAGTGTGCATCACAGATCTTTTTCTGTCCTTTCCTGTTTCATTACCTATGACTCACAGTTGCTGACCTTTTAGGGACATCTTGTACTTCAATTTGTGTCCTCCAGTCTGCTTCTGGAGAACCAGCTTGTGGCACTAGCTGTTAGTATAAGCCTTTCTGCCTCTGGCATAGAGACTTACAGGTTCTTAGGCTGTATTTCAACTGGCTGGCAGTGAGACAGGCAAAGATAGCCTACTTTCTCCTTAGTGGTCCACTTTCCCAGCTTCTGCCCAGTTCTGAAACATGGTATAGAAATCCTGGGCAGGAAATAGTCTATCTTTAGTTTCAAAGTGAAAATCTCCTATTAATCTTGACCACACATCTGCTCTTTGCCACATATCCATTTCTTCCCATAGATTCACTGTGATCCTTTCAGGGAATTGAAATTCAATTCAGCGAAGGAGCTTTAATCTAGTGTTCCTGTGATTGGAGCAGAAAATAGGAGTGAAACTTCTGTTCAAGACCAGGTGGATAATAACCAGACAGCTTGGTGAGCAGAAAGGGGTGAATCAATGTACATGTGGATCAATGTGCACGTTTGAAAATAACAGTCTGGGGAAAGGAATAAGAAGAACTGAGGCAGACCAAGCAGATGTCTAAGAGCCATTGAGCCCCTTCTGCTGTTCCATCCTCCAAGGTCCTAGATAGTTCCCTGAGGAAACTTCTAGTTCTAAGTCAGATGAATTGACATATGGGCTCTGGATTGTCCAGGGTGATATGGAGGGATCTGGCCATAGAACTCATGATGGAGAAGTAATGTCCTATGAACTTGACCAGAGCATGATGGAAGAGGCAAAGTGCTCAGTCTCTGCTTCCTTTGGATTATTCATGCATGAAGTTGCTCTGATGGAGAGTCTTGTGGAAATGAGGAGCCATCAGTGTGTCCTGTGTTAAACTACAGGATCATATTAATGCATGGTCTTGCCCTTTCCTTTTGGGATATGTCCACTCCTTCTCCCTCATTCTTATATCTGGGGTTTCACTTGTCCTCTTTCCCCATCAAGAGTCAACACAGGGCATTGCCTCAGTATTCCAGGGAACTTAAAATAGGCCAATAGATATTCACTGAGTTCTTGCTAAGTGAGAGACACTGTTCTTAGTGCTGTGTATGGTATGAAATCATTAATTCTCCACAATGACAGCATGAAGCAGGTACTACTATTATTGATACTTTAACAGATCAAAACCAAGTAGAACACAGAATTGAGGTCACTCCCACAAGGCCTCAATGTTAGTAAGTCTTGGAGGTAAAAATTAGATAGGATATTCTGGTTCTAGACTATGTTCTTTACTGGTGAAAAAATGGCCACAAAAGTATAAACAAAACAATCAAACAAAACACCCAAGACAAAATGACCACTGTCGGAGTGTCCTCTCAGATTTTTACACCTTAAATATCACATGGGCAGTCAGTCACATTGAGGATATCTCTAGTGAAGAACAAAGGAAGGTATTTCTTCTTATAGAGATGAAATTCTTCTAGCACCTCCTACATTAAAGGAGCACCATATCTAAATGTCCATTACTGCTGCAGACTGGAGTCTGAGGATGAATCTATTCATAGACCTGGTTTTGTCCTTGCACTTGGATTTGTATGTGTCCTGACTGTCTGTGGCGGCTTGCAGAGAGCAAGTCTTTCTCTCTTCTCCTCTCTGTATGCAACATGATGTTGATGAGCTTGGTTGTCTACAGATGTTCTAACACGAAACATCAAGGTTGAGCCTAGGATGAGGTGTGTGGCCTTGTTTGAGATCTTGGGAGGAAGACAAGGCCAGCGAGAAGACACAGACTGTAAGAAATGTGGGGCTCCTTAATATGCTCTGTGCACTCAGGCTTCCTGTTCTCACAGAAATCCTAAGAAACACTTAAAATCCATGAATATCTTATAATCTATGATGATTTTGAAAGATAATATATGACATTCCCTTTTTTGTGTGGGAGTATAAGTGTCAGAGAAAGACATTGTATTATTTATTTTTTGTTACTCTGATATGAGACCATGACCAAAAGTAACCTGTGGAAGAATGAATTTATTTTGGTTTACAGTTCCAGGAGTCTATAATGGTGGGGATGGCATGGCAGGAGGGCAGGCAGCTGAGAGTTCACTTCTCCACGGAAGACAGAAAACAGAGCAAACAAGAAAGGAAGCAAGGCCCTAAATTGTCAAAGCCCTCCCTCAGTGATGCACTTCCCCTACCATGGCCACACCTCCATAGCCTCTCCAAACAGTGCCACAACTGAAGACCAAATGTTCAAATACCTAAGTCTACGGGGCATATTTTTCACTTAGACCACTACAGAATGACATTTTTAAAGACTCTCTAACTATGGCAATTAAGCTTTATCATTACTCTTTTTGTATGGCTTTGTGTGAATCATTTAACCATTAATACCTCAAAAAATAGGATATAAATACTTTCTGATATCAAGGTTCTCAAGAAGGTTAGATGGGATGATATAGTGATATTTTATTTGTATTGAAACGTGATTTTATTTGTATGTTAATAAAGTTGCCTTGAGGTCAGAGCAAACTAGAGCAGAAGCTGGTCGGTAGTGGTGCACGCCTTTAATCCCAGCACTTGGGAGGCAGAGCTAGGTGGATCTCTGTGTGTTCAAGGACACAGCCAGCATGGCAGACACACACCTTTAATCTCAATAGCAACCATAGAAGACCTGGAGGTCTGTACAAACAGGCAGTGACGAGGAGGTCATGTGGCTGGGTCTACAACCAATGAGAAAACAGAACAGAAAGTCTATAAATAGACAGGACACACAGAAGTAGCTCTCTTGTGGAGAGGAAGGACAGCAGAAGCAGTGAAGGGTAACTTTTTCCGTTCTTGCTCTGACCTCGTGGTTTTTAACTCTGCAATTGGTTCTGTGTTTCTTATTTAACAAGCCAGTTACATCTACAGGATGAACCAGGCCTGCCATGATTTCTATATCTTAGTAATGAGGACATGGGTGGTGTCATTTCTCATCTTCTGGATTTGAGAACATAAGATACAGAAAGGAAGGAACTCTTAATACTAACTACATATGTATGTCTTGGCTTGGTTCATGGGGAAGTGGACCTTGAGCACAGGGCTTGAGTATGTGTAGTTCACCGGACATGAGGTATCAGGATACATTGATGGAGGAGTATTTGAATGAAATGGGGAAAGGGACTAGGAAAACCATCACTATATACATCGTGAGCATGTTGCTTCTGTGAGCATCTAGGACTTAGGTCCCTTAAGCATGCCCATGTTCTCTTACCTGATGGTGAATCATGTTCTTGTATCCAAAGCTAGCTCTCTGGCAGTTGCAGCTGCTGGCACTAGGAGGCCACCTGCATGCATTAGAGTAGGAAGTGGCAGGGAACAAGGGGTGGGGCATGTGCTGCCGACAGTGTCTGCTCTAGCAAACTGTGGGCTAGACAGTCACATGCATTATCTATATTAAATTCTAAGTCATTCTAATGGTTCCTAAACATAGCTTCTCACTAGAATTATCTACAAAGTGTAAAAAAAAAATCAGACTTCTGGGACCCATATTTGGGAAATTTTAATTCAGTATGTCTAGGGCAAGGTCTGAGACTTGACATTCTTCGGAAGTTCTTGAGGTAATTCTGATGCTCAGTCATTTTGGGAAATAGCAGTTGAATCCCATTCAAAGTAGGTATCGTAATGAAATTGACTCTATGTCTTCAGTATTTTATACAGTATTACATTAAGATTGTGTGGAAACAGAATTTCCACCTGGTGCCCATTTCTTTACCATCATGTCACACTGCTTTTGCAAGGACCTTTTTCTCTTGCAGGGGCAGGAAGCATACCTGCTGAATCTCAGGAGACAGGCGACAGGGGACAGGGTGGAGTATACACTCACTGGTCAGGCACAGGGCTGAAGAAACAGCAAGGGAAGAAGCGGGTATGCTAGGTACAAAAACCATAGGAAACAGCCAGCCGCCTATTCTAAATCCGAGGGCCTCCAGAAAGGAGTTTGGGATCTGTAATTAGGATCTGACAATCCAGGAGAAACTCTGTGGGGATATGCACTGACCTTGTTGGGGTAGGGAGGAGAGAGGGAGGGAGGAACGGAGGGAGAGAGAGAGAGAGAGAGAGAGAGAGAGAGAGAGAGAGAGAGAAGAGACAGAGAGAGACAGAGACACAGAGAGGAAAGACAGAGGAACACACAGAGAAAAAAAGACACACACACAGAGACAGAGACAGACAGACAGACAGACAGAACAGACAGAGTCAGTTCACCATTGCTGCTGGAACTCAAAAGCTCAGAGATGTCTTTCAAGAAAGGGACCCATTCCTTTGAAGGGCAGGGGGCTCCTTGACTTCTCCTAACTTTAGGAATTTGGAGGAAGGTCATCATGGAGAGGTCCTTAGAGCTCTGACTAGGGGGCAGTTCTACTGGGGATTGTACTTTTGAGGCTTCAATAAGGTCAGAGTCAAGGATTCTTGAGACTGGAGCCAGCTGTGGCTGCCAAGATTCACAGCTGTAAACGAGGTAATGCTGATTGGGATAAGGCTAGTTCCAAGCAATGCTCCGCTTCCACTCTCTTCAGTGACAACTTCTTTTAGGACCTAAAGGGGATCCAGAGGACCAAGAAGACCAAGTTGAATATGTACACACGCAGCCTCAATACCACATGTCTGCGTGTAGGATAATCCAGAGCTGAAAAATAATAGCTTAATAACTGATACAGCTCTGAAAGGGCAGGAATCGCCAAGCACACATGACCTCTATGCTACCCTCCTACTTTTTTTGAATTTTCTTCCTATCAACAGATTATTCGGATACATTAACACGTCTCCTCTTGGTGAAGCTTTCCAGCCTTTCCCTATTCTGTAAACCCTAAGCTGCCCCTCCCCCATCCTTTCCTTATCTATTCCCCCTCCCCCATCCTTTCCTTATCTATTCCCCCTCCCCCATCCTTTCCTTATCTATTCCCCCTCCCCCATCCTTTCCTTATCTATTCCCCATCTCCCCCTGAGGTATTTCTGCTTCTGCAGAGCAGTGATCACATTGTTGATGGTGACTTGCTTGGATGTGAACTCTTCCAGGGAGAGATGTTGCTTTATTTGACTTTATCTCTGGTACTTCAGCAAATATGCATCTGACCAGCTGAGCTGTATGAACAAAGAAAGGAGGAGGGCAGATGCAGGTCCCCTGCCTTCAGAGCACAAAGCCCAAAGCAGTTCACAGATGGAGAAGTTGGTGAGTTACCCTCCCTCTCCAGCAACCCTCTTAGGTACATCTTAAATGCGTCTTAGGTGATGCAAAATATTCAAGAAAGAAAGTAAAACAGTGTTTTTAGAAATGTTTTAGACTTTAGGAACACCATTAGCTGTATAGTAATGCACCCCTTAGATACAAAACCAGTGACTGATTGGCTGCACCCCTCAGCACTATCCACTTCCCTGTCTCTCTGCCCTCTACTTCCTGCCTCCCTCCATTTACTTCTACTGTTTCCTCCAGCCATCAATTCTTGCTATGCTTTGAGGTTCCGAATCTTTGTTTTAATAGGAATTCCCAGAGCTGAATGGTCTAGGATCTTAGGTCTGTGTAGCTAAAGGAAGAACTTAAGTTTTTTTTTTTTAAAGAAACTGCAAGTGAAGGTATTTTTGGAAACCTTCATATTCATACTTGTGTTCCTAAAAACTCATTTAAATTCATATCCAGCCCATGCTTATCCAGCATTAGTATATTCTAAGCATTCTATTAGGTGCTTTTGCATGCATTATGTCACCCAATTTAATCTTCACAGTGACTTCTAGGCAGGCAATATTATTTATACCTGAGGAAGCTAGGAATCAGAAGGATCAAATGACTTGCTTGTGAATGACAGGGCTAGAATTTGAACCCAGGCCTCTGACTCCATGCTCACTGATGCTTTCCTGTAAATTCTGCTTAGAGGAACGCTCAGCTCCAAAGTGGATAAAGTGGACGTGTTCTCCCATTCAGTCTGGAACCTGAAGGTGTCAGAATGAAAAAGATACTTCTCCTTCTGTGTCCAGGAAAAGATCTCACATGGAAGGGGACACCATGTCCATGTGGATAAGTCTTTGTTTTCCACAGGGAAAGGACACTTGGGTACACATTTTTCCCATCACATCAGGCCAGTGGTGCACCAGTCTCCTACTCCAGTAAGGAAATTAACTGGAGGTACAGCACACACACACACACACAGACACACACACACACACACACACACACACACACACACACACACGAATGATAGTGTTGTGTTGAACCTGGAGGTGTTTTCTCTGGGTCTCTTGACTACTCTGATTCTGGATTTTTTTTTTTTTAATATTTACCTATTTTTAATTTATGTGTATACATGAGCATCTGCATCTACCATGAGCATGCCTGGTGCCTGTGGTGACTAGGAGAGGGTGTTGAATGCCCTAGAACCAGAGTTTGCAGGCATTTGTGAACTGCCCAGTGTGGATGCTGAGAACTGAACCTAAGTCCTCGAAAGAGCCATATGTACTGATAAGTGTGGAGCCATCTCGCCAACCTTGATCCTGAGTTTTCTTAGATGTAAATTAGAGTGACATTTGGGTGACAGTGACAGTGACGTGATTTCCAAGGTTCCTATTGACACTAAGATAGTAGAAACACTCTGTTTTAGAAGGTGAACTTTTGACCTTCAAGATCAAGGCGTGGGTTCAAACTTTAAGCACTCTCAGAAGATGATGCCAACTCAAAAGGAATGGGAACTTGAGCCTCTGATTAAAAACCAACTTTTCTTAGGTACAAGTCTCCATTTCCAATGTATAACCTATGGGGGAGATAAATAAATAGGTCTCAGGTGCTACCATGCATAAGTGTCTCCAACATCCATTTTTGTGGTTTAGGTCAAGCACTCATCAAGTACGGGCACAATTAACCCCATCATGAGCTCAGTGTTTAGAGCTCGTTCAGAGATGCTGTAGTTGAGTGATAAATAATTTATCGCCCTCCCTTTTCCCGCTTCTGTTGCCTTGAACAGCTCTCGACTCTGCCCTTTGCTGCTGTTCCCTGGAGCTTGTGGGAATTGTGGTTCGAGGAGGGAGACATACAAGGATGTCAGGCCCAAGGGAATCTAGACAAACCAAGTTGTAGTTTCTACCGCATCCCAAGACCCCCAAATCACTGAGTTTCCCACACCTCTTGTCATAACATAGAGTCACCTTGTAGTTCACCTGAGGACATGTTCTAAGAAAATCATGGAATATTTATTAGTGTTATTACATTTTCTCTAGCACCTTCATCCCAGAGGATCCCAAAGTGCTCGGTTAAGAAAATACGCTGGAAGATTTTGCCCATTTCTAAAATCTAGCTGTTCCTTACCTTTCTTCTCACCACACCCTATCAATTTTTCTCCCTTGAGTATGTTTCTCCTGACTTGTGTTGTTCATTGCTTAACAAATAACCCTGAAATGCTGGATACCCGATCACATGTGCTTCCCATGGTGGCTGTAACAACTGTCACAAACCTGAAGGCTTAAAATAATGCTCATTCATTCCATCTCAGTTCTGGATGTCAGAAATCCTAAATGGGTTCCGTTCTGCTGAAACTAAGGTGTTGGCAGTGACATACTCTTTCTAGAGACTCAAGAGGGAATCCCTGGCCATATCTTTTCTTCCCCTAGGCCTGGATTCTTTGAGTATTTTGGCCCATACCTCTTCTACTCTCTCCAGCATTCCCAGATTAGCATCTTGAATTCATCAGGCCCAGTCTTCCCATTTCAAACCATCTTTGCTGTTTTTTTTTTAAATTTTTATTTCATGTGCATTCATGTTTTGCATTCATGTATATCTGTGTGAGGGTGTCTGATCCCCTAGAGCTGGAGTTACAGGCAGTTATGAGCTGCCATGTGGGTGCTGGGAATTGAACCCAGGTCTTCTGGAAGAGCAGCCAGTGCTCTTAACCACTGAGCCATTTCTCCAGCCACCTACTGCTTTTTTTTTTTTTTTTTGAGCTGAGGATCAAACCCAGGGCCTTGAACTTGCTAGGCAAGCGCTCTACCACTGAGCTAAATCCCCAACCCTATAAATAGTCATGATTGCATTTTAGGCTCTTATGTATAATTCTGCATGATTTCTTTGTCTTACTTGCAAAATCACATTTGCCATAGAAAGTAACATTCCCAGGCTTCAGGAATTAGGCTATACATATCTATTTGGGGCCATGGTTCAGTCTACTATGCATGATAAGGGAAGTCTTTGTAACTGATCAAGGTCAATATTTATCTATATTCCCACCACTCTGCAGATGTTAGGCAATAGCCACACTGGGATGTTCAATTCTATTCTAAAATTTGTATGTGCCTGCTTCTGTGTCTTGTAATTTTCTTTTTTTTTTGGACCAGAAATGCTTTCTTCCCTCTTCTCTCTTGATTCACAACAGCTGAAGAAATCTCTCTGCTGTGTATGCTTCCTGAAGTCCCCATTCCTCATGGCATGGGGGGTGTTGATTGCTCACCCACTAAATGGCTCATTCACGACATGCCAAGGCTCTCTACCTCACACAGACTCACATGAAAAGCCTCTCTGAAAATGCCACATAAATTATTTCCATGTGTATGACAGCATAGAGGAGGTTTTCTGGTTGGTTCCTCAGTCTATGCTTTTGACCTTCAACTAATATTTATTATTCATTAAAAATATTTATTGAGTTCTCCTGCGTATTCAAGACCAACTCACAGTGATAAAGAGATGGGTCATAGTCTTTAAGGAATTGAAGGACCAGAGGGCAACTTTTGTATCAAACAGGCAATTGTCTATGCAGTCTCTTTCAGCACAAGGGAAGGTAGACACATTGTAAGATTATATAGTGGAGAGTGTTTGGTCCTTGTGGTGGGGACTGATGGAAATTAATTCAGTAATTAGATATTCTGCCACAAGGACAGCCATAATATTATGCGTAACAAAAATCCACCTCCTATTTGCATACTGCTTTTTATGAGGTGTGACCATATTATAACAGAGCAATTTTTTTTTTTGAAAAATAAACACAACAAATTTTATTACAGGGACTCTCAGTGTGTGGGGGAAAAACCCAAAGGTCACATTGTTTAGCTCTTTTTGTGACAGGGCTTTCTCTCTACAATGTGCCCAGTGAAGATTTTCCTCCATTTTACTTGAAAATTTCCAAGGAAAACTGTTTTTCATAAAAGTCACTTTAGATGCTGTGTATACATAGGGAATATAGAGAAAAGGTCTTATACTTATTACATACCTACATGCATGTATATTAGCATATGAAACTTGTACATGTATATTTAGTAAATACATACGTTTACACACACACACACACACACACACACACACACACACACATACATACCAGCTGTGTTGCATTTCTGTAATTCTGAGAGGGAAATTTCAAAATATCTTGGGATGTAACAATGTTGGGACTCATTAGGGTATATGCAAATTCTTTCAAAGTGACTGACTGACTTGAAGAAAACCACCTCAATACATAAAGGTTCTGAACACAGTTAAAAATTATTTTCATTTAATTTTTTGGTGCTGAGCTTCAAACCCAGGATTTCATACATGGTAAAGTGTATTCTACCCCTGAAGTAACAGTCAGCTTTTAATATTACTATTATGCTCATTTTGAAATAATTTCATGGGGATGATATCTGCACCATATCTCTTCCCTCCTTTTCTGAGACATAGGTCCATTCTGCAAAAGAAGGTAGTCTGGCAGAAAGTCTATGATGCTCAGGTGAGTATAAGATCAGATAATAACTCCTATCTGCCTGCTGTATGGTCTTAATTGAGTAATTTCACATCTCTAAGTCTTGAGTTCACCTATAAAATTAAGCTAATAATATTTTCCACACAGGATAGTTACAAAAAGTAATTATGCTTAGCACATAGCATAAATCAAGTTCTTTTCTATTCCTTTATAAAGAAATGGATATAATCTTATACCTGGATTTGTAGTATATAAAGTAGAGAATAAGGATATGATATTTTTCCAAGTTTCCACAATATTCTAAATATAAAGATTAGGTTATTGATTTCTCATGGATCATTTGTGTGTGTCTCAAATGATACGCATTGTTTTTCTTTCTTTCTCTTTTTCTTTAGTGAAGAAATACAAATGTAGGTCTACATACAAATATATCTGTCCTTCATTCTTCTCATCATTTGGATTGTTATGCATATTGGCCTTCTAAAACACCTAAGAATGTATAATAGGATATTTTTCAAAATTACAATCTATATAGGATGATTTCAGAGAATTACTTTTTTTATTATATCTCTTAGGATTTTGAGAATGCCCAGGTAATACATCAAATACCAACTGAAATTTAATGCGGTCTCTTTGATGACAACACCTGTGCAGTAGTTTTGATACCATGGGGCTGTGTGAGTCAGGTAACTCACTGAGTTCTTGTTGCATTCTGCTCTTGTGACCTGATGATGGCATTGCTCTATCCTAAGTTAGAATTCAGTTAAGAAATTGGAGTTGCTGTAAACAATGTGGATAGGAGATTTACGATAGTAATGTGACTTTACCCAGCTGGTAAGGGACAGGCAAACTGAAGGTCTGCAAAGGAGTTGGTAGGACAGAAAATAAGTCAGTAGTCAAGTACACAATCTGAGGATACGCCCAGCCTATAAAATAGATTCACAAAATGGATTGCCAAGAAGGATACAAGATACAGTGATGTCCTCTGTGGGCTTGCAACTTGGATGACATTGAATCTGAATCATTTGTTGACCAACAGAGTTACCAGTTTGGAAAAAATACCTAGAGCAGGGGTTCTCAACCTTCCTAATGCTGCGACCCTTTACTGCAGTTCCTCGTGTTGTGGTGACCCCCAACCATGAAATTATTTTTGTTGCTACTTCATAATTGTAATTGTGCTGTTGTTATGAATCATAATGTAAATATTTTCAGAGATAAAGGTTTGGCAAAGGAGTTGTGACCCACAGGTTGAGAACTACTGGGCTAGAGGAAAACCAGGGAGCATGAGAACAAGATGAATGACTGGGGCCATTCTCCATGTGTTCACCACCACATCTGAATGTGGAAACGTCAGAGACTCTTCAGTGCTATTTCACTTCCACCCTCCAAATCCTGTGCAGATTCTTCTTTTGAACAATTTAAACTTGGATGTACAGAGAGAAGAAATTATAAGTTGCTTTGATTTAAACAGGCTGACACAGAATAATCCATCAGCGTTGTTTACTAAAGAAGACAGAAAAAAGGCACCTGAGACATGTGTGCTCGACTTCTCATGTCGAAACTGCTAAAAATCCTCTTATCTTCTGCTGATGGAGTCTTCCAGTAGGACATTGTAATTTGTTGTTTTTTAATTATTGTGAAATTTACACAGTAAAGGTTCAGATCTTTCATGTGCAGTTCAATGTGCTCTGAAAATGCACACAATACATAATTAACACTCCAGTGAAATGTAAAGTGTTGAAATTAAACAAGGCAAATTCTGCAAATTTCTTCTTTTTAGGATATCTTAGGCAGTTGTAGACCATTCCTATTGAAATACAAATGCTATAATCAACTTGATACTTTCTGTAAAGTGGTCAGTTGGAATTATTACTCCGATTGCAATGACAATAAGAAATTTGGGAGAGTTGATATTTAGCAATATGAGTTTTTCTAGCTTTACGTACTTTAAACTCTCTTCATTTGTTTTCTTGAATCTGTCTCAACAATGTTTTATAATTTTCAGTTTATAATATATATAATTCTTTATGAAGAAAAAGAAGGTGACTCTGGATCCTTCTGCATCCACTTTCCAAGTGATGGGATTAGGAATGTGTGTCACCATTCTAGTTTTATGTGGTGTTGGGGATGGAACCCAGGGCTTTACATATGCTACTCAAGCATTCCACCATAAAAGCTGGTAACTCTGTCCTTCTAATTTGAGTCCCATATGATGCTATTCTAAATCTTTTAAAATATCTATTTGTATAATGTATATATAATCTATTCTGCAAGTGTATATTTAGTATACCTTATACAAACATAGCTGACTTTAGTCTTTGTTCTTTGCGTGGATTACATAAGATTTTCTAGAACAACTCTGAATAAACTCAAAATTTTTTCTTTCCAATTGTAAGGCTTTTATTTGGTTTTCAAGCCTTCTTTTACTGGCTAGTATCTCTAGTACAAGACTGAATACAAGTAGCTAAAAAAAATGTTTTCACTCTTTCTCTGAAGTGAAAAAGAAAGAATTTAGTATTTCCCCAGTCAAGATGTTAATTACTAGGTCTTGGTTGTCACCCTTTATCAGATTGAGTCCTTATCTCTTCTCACATTGCTTAGAATTTTAATCATAAGGGTGTTGTTTTGCCAAAGAATTTCCCAATTTAATTGATAATATATTGATATCACATAGTTTTTCTATAATAAGACAAATTGTATTGCTAATATGGTAGCTTATATTGATTAGTTTTGGGGTGTTAAAATAACCAGACATAATTTGAAATTCTTGTATATTACTGCATTTAATTTACTAATATTATTGATTGGTTGTTTCTGCTTATTTTGGGGGGCATTTGGACAAGATTTTCTTTAGCTAAAGTATCTTTGTTAAATTATGATATAAGGACTTTTCATGAAATAAGCTATGTAATGGTCTTTAATTTTTTAATTTGTGGAGTATATTTTTTCTTTAATTACAAAATTAATAATAAAACCATCCATATTAACTTTCTGTTTAGGAATTTTACTTTAAGATATAGAATAATTTTCTGTTTACTTTTTGCCTCATTTAAACAATTTGCGTACTTATGGAGTTTGTCTATACAGACTGTTAAAGGTATTAGCATCAAGCTATTGTGACATCATCCTGTTGTTTTTCTGTGTGTGGCATTGGTGGTGGTGCTTACTCCTCTTTAGCATCGAGTGCTGACAACTGGTACATCCACTTTTCTTGATGACAGGTCTTATTCAGCTTGCCCGAACTTTATTAATCTTTCAAAGAACTCTCTTTTGTTCCTCATTTCTTCTACTTGATTTGTATTTATTGGTATACTTTTCCAAGTTGGAAGTGGAAACTTGCTCACCTATTTTCAAAATGTTGCATTTCCCTATTTTTATTTCAAGGATATCACAGACAATTTGATTTTCCCTTTTTCTTTTCTTTCATTTCTTTTTCTCCTCCTTCTGTCTTCTGTCTGTGCTCTTCCTGCTCTCCTCCTTCCTTTCTTTTTTTTTCTCCTTCAGTGATGCTGATGATTGACTCCTTCCTGTTACTACCTCTACCACAATACATTGTGTATTTATTGTTTTCTGTTTTCCTGATTTTCATATTATCCATGGTTTATTTAGAAACACGTTGTTTAATTTTCAAATACTTGAGGATTTCTACATATCTTGTTATTTTCCTACTTTACCTCTCTTGTTGGCAAACATATGTGAAAGGCTTCAGTTTCCTGAGAGGTATTAGAATTTGCTTTGCAATACAACATATGGTCTATATGTGCTCTCTGTATGTGTATGCTATTTGAAAATATGTGTATTCTGTAGATTTGGGGTAATCTTGTAAAAAAAATATTAGTGTGGTTTATAACATCCAAATCTTAGTAACCTTTAATTTTTAAAAACTTTTCTTTGTATTTGTGGATAAGTGTATGTGTGTCTATGTGAAAGAATGCCAAATTTGTGTGGGTACATACAGAGGCCGGAAGAGTGTGTTGTTTCCTGGGAGCTGGAATTACAGGCATTTATGGGCTACCCAGTGTGGGTGCTAGGAACTGAACTCATGTCCTCTGGAAGAGAAAGAAGTGCTTAACTGCTGGGGTATCTCTCCAGCCCCATAAATCTTTGTATTTTCTTATTGAATTTTCCTTATAATTTATTAGTGAGAGAGTTTTAAGTCCCTTATTATAACTTTTTATTTGCATGTTTCTCCTTTCTTTATGTTCTTTCCCCCTCATGAATTTCAAAGCTCTATTATTACATGCACCACAGTCAGGATTGTTACATCTTCTAGAATAATTGATCTCTTTTACACTGTGGTATCTCTCTCTTTGTCTGTAGGAGGATTGCTTGTCAAGATATCTATTTTATCTGATATCAATATAGCCACACATGGCTTCTTATGATTACTGTTTGAATGATTAATCTTACTCCATTCTTTTACTTTCAACCTATCAGCATCTCTGCGTTTATTGTGCGCCTCTTGTAGACAGCATATAATTTAGTCTGAGTTTTTCTAGTCAGTTGAAAAAACTGCTATTTATTGGAGTGTGTTTTCCATTGGCTTTTAACACAATTATTGTTGTTCATGGATTTAATCTACTATCTTACCAGTTGTTTCCCAATTGCTTCATCTTTACCTTGGTTTCTGTTTCTCTTTCTCCACTCTTGAATTCATCAGATTATTCTAGTATTCAATTATCTTTGTTCTACTGGCTTTTTTGTCAATCTGTATCCTTTCAGAAATGCTCCAAGGATTACAAAATGACCTTAGGTTTCCGTCTTCTTAGTGTTAATATTGCAGCTTACCAGATAAAATGTAAAATTACGCAAAAGTAAGATAATTAGTCTCCTCCCCCCATCTTTTTCTCTTGAGAGGAGGTTTTCTAAGTATCCTAAACTGGTTTTAAACTCATGGTCAAACTGTCATAGTGTGTCCAGTTCCAGTATCGCTGGGCTGTTCTGCTATGCAGGCCTCCCTTATATTCAAACTTGTGGTCCTGTTGCCCCAGTCTCCTGAGTGTGAGTGTAGCAGGGCTCCACCTCTGTGCCCAGTCTCCTGCACTCTGCATGCTACACTTTCATATATTCTACTCCAAAATTTGATAAGCCATGAATTTGCCTTTTAGGGCTTCTAATGACTTACAAAACCAAGTGATTTGAGGAGAAAGAGAATGATGATAAGATCATTGGTCTTTTTTCAGGTATTTCCTTTATCCTGTGTTGTGCATTAGAGATCCCAAACCTCAGGTGAAGAACTGCATTCAGGAAGTGCCCTGGTAAAAAACTGCTGAGTATGAATCCTTTTGGTTCAGACACATTGAAAAGCAGATTTTTAAATTTTTTTGTTTTTTTAGTTATTGCTTTATTTTAAAAAACCAAATGTAAAATTCTGGGTAGTTGCTAGTTTTGTTTTCCTTTATTTTATTTTCTTTATTCAGCACCTCCAGGGATTTTCTCTTTTCTGTTGGTCAACCATGTCACATTCACTTAGTCTCTCTAGGTAACGCATTTGCCCCTCTGGCCACATTTAAGATTTTTCTGTTTACATTAGGCTTTAGCAATTGAAATAGGATGTGTTTAGTTTTTCTTAAATCACACATAGAGTTTACCAGACTGAAAGTGAAGGTAAGATTCTTTATTTAGGAAATTCTGTCTTGTTATTTAAATTTCCCATTTTCTCTTTTATTTTCAAAACTCATTATTGGCATCTTATACTACTTGAGAGCATTACACAGAAAGCCAAATCTCCATTACTTTTCCTTATAACAAGTCTTTTACATCCTCATCTGCACTTTGGATGACACATGAGGGTCCTTGTACAGCCACAGACCATACTTCCTACCAACTGTCCTCCACTTAAACCCACTCAGTAGACTTCATCTCAGATATTTTCATTTTGTTGTTAGAATTTCTATTGAGTTTTTTAAGTCCCTTCTTTTATTTCTATTTACTTAGCTGCATTGATTCTTCAACATTATATTGCCCTTGAATGTATTTACCATAGTTATTTTAGTGCTTATGCTTGCTAATTCTAATAGAATAATCTTACGGTCTGTTTTCTCTGACTATTTATTTTCCTTATTACAGGCCACATATTCTTTCAAGTCTAGTAATTTTTTATTCTGTATTGGACACAGTGGGTAATAATATATCATAAGGAATCTTGATTATGTTTTATTTTTAAAAGGAGAGAGTTGCATTTCATTCGGGCAGGCTAAATTATTTGTGGCTTCTTTTGACTCTCTTAAGAATTTGCATTAATCTTCTTTACATGGGTCCAGTTCTGCTGTGTCCTTAGTCTTAGGGTGTAGCTTTTCCTGTGAGTGTGTTCCTTGTTTTTCGTAGGGAGCTTTTCTGCGTTTCAGTTGAGTGTGCAAGGTTACAGTGAGCTTTCCATTAGAATCATGTAACTTCTGGTGTCTTCTCTTGGTGCTAAGTCCCGGGTACACATTATTTGCTAGGCCTTGTGGGCTCTCCCTGCTTGAGGCCCCATTCTTTGTGGCTGTCTCTTCTTTCTCTGTCTAGCTAATTCAAGGTACTTTAGCAGTTTCTAAATTGCAGAAAGACTATCATTCTCAGCTTGAGTTTAACTTACCCAAGCTATTAGCTGAAGCAACTCTACTTGAGAAGCTGAATGCTGGTTATAAACATTATCTTTTTGAATCAGCCTCCGGGTGAGGGATAGTGACTGCTTTGAATAACATCTTCTATATAAGCAGAGAATATACAGTGGAGTAGCGTAGTAAGTTTCTCTGACGTTATTTGTCTGAGGAGCTTCCTGCTCTGTGTTGCCCACCCGCCTCCATCACTGGATAACAGAGAAATCGTAACAGTTAGAGTGGAAGCTAGTCAAGGCATTGCTACCTAACTATATGAATAATGCTATAGTATTTTAAGTAATTACCAGAGAATTCAAGGTTTTAATTTTTCATTTTCAGCAACTCTAAGGGAATCTGCTTAAAAAACAAGGGTGGAGAAGTCAGTGTAGGAACCTGAACCTTGGACTGCAATGGTTTTCACAGAGTCTACACTAGACTTGGGCCATTTCTAATTTAACTGTCTCCAAATTCTTCAACCCCTTTTGGTCACCAGCCTGTTCTAGATCTTGAATGTACTGTACATACGTCAGCACATTGTAGGCACTGGATGTTATTGTCCTACTTACAGGTGGACAAAAGGGACTTTGCAGCAGTTGCTTATTAGAGAACATTTTATATCTAAATTCTGGGTTGTTACTCATAACAACTCTGAAACTAGATCATATTTTCAATTCATCTGCTTAAATCTTGTGTGGGAAAAAAATGATTGCTAGGTGCAGTGGTTCATATCTGAAATCCTAGGCACTTGGGAGTAAAAGACAGGAGGATTAAGAGTTCAAGGCTATCCTGGGCTACATAATGAGACCCTGCTTGTGGAAAAAATATATATTCAATGCTAGGCACTTTGATTATTCCTCCATTGTGTTATATCACATTTCATATTATACTGTGTTTTAATGGAATAAGTCATATTCATTTCTCCATTTATTGCTAATTTTCCCACTATAAAATAATGTCCATTAAAATAAAATATTTTTATGTTTTCTCATTGCTGCCTTTTTAGAGTCTATAATCCCCAAATGCTTCAAAGTAGCACAGAATACATTTTTACATATATTTCTTATATCTTCTTGCTAGATTAGAAAACCCTGCCTATAAGATGGAGTCTTAGTTGCAACATTTGTTTGCCTGTGGAAATTCCTTAATTAGTAGTAATTGATCTAATAACTAAACAAAACCTTGAACATTTCAACCAATGTCACTGAATATAAAAGTCAAAATCGTGCTTGGATATTCCACAGGAAGAGGAGATGCTGAAGTCCAGATCTTGCGAAGGAGGGACTTGCATTTGATTATATGAAGGATCTTTCCTGGCTATGGCCAGCAATCCCCAAATTCCCTCTGGTATTTCCTGTAGAAACAGTGACACTGACTTTGAGCAGCATTGTTGTATTATGGAGGTCGAGGACTGGAAGTTTGGATTTCACAGTCTTTTCTTGGCTCTGTTATGCTGTCTTTGCAAAGTCTGACCTTGGAGATTCACAGCCTCTTTGTACTACCCTGTCCCTATGGAGATGAGAGAGCAGAAAAGATGGGCCTTTGTCTCCCTTCCCACACAAGTGTTTGTTTTTAGCCTTATGAATTTGCCAGAGTGCTTAGATACCAAGGTGACAGACGTCAGAGAAAATGTGACAGCAAAATCACTTGTTAGGAAGACATATAGGAGTGGAGTATTTTCCTAAAGGGTGTGGAATACGGGGTCTGGAATAATTTAGCAAGAAATTTCATGGTCCTTTTTTGAATTTAGCAGATAGTCAGTTTAGTTCTGATTCAGACAGGGCTTGTCTATAGGCTCTTGGGTATGGTCAAGGGCATAAGGTGTGTGAATTTAGTAGATAGGCAATTTCATCATAATTCAGAGAGGACTTTGCTATAGAATCTTGGCTGTAAACAAGGGAATAAGGTGTTTCTAATGGGCATGGATGGGGATCATCCATAGGGGCTTAGGTAGGGCATAGAGAGCATACATAGAAGCCAGGAAGAATTAGAATTGAGTGTGCCACCTGTCTTCCCCTCACATGTTTGGCTTGCTGTGTTGATTGCTGTTCCAAAACTGAGAAGCTGCCTCCAAAAGTGTCACAAATCACAACATGCAACTTCAGCTCAAGTACTCCATAACCCCATTTTTATTACGGTAGTAAACAGTACTGCTGTGGGCAAACAGGCATGGCTGTTTATTTATTTATTTAGGGGCTTCTTTGCTGCCTGTTTTTAAGGGTGTAGGGTTCACAGGGAGAGTCATTGGGGATGATAAAGAGGATGGAAGAAAGGCTTAGTGGGGAAACATGGAGGGGTATGGGGGGTTACTAAACCTGTCTTCATTTTCTCACATCTTCATCTGCAGCCACATCACGAGAGGTATTGAGAGCAACACAGAGTTGCCATAACAACTAATAAACTGTAATTAGTTAAGAAGGGAGAATAGAGTGCAGAGTACGCCACAAACAAAAACAAGAAAAATAGAGAAATGAATAGAAGGAGGAGGAAAGAAAATTCTCCAGGAAAAGAATGAGGTTTGGTATATCTTGGTGTGGATATCAAAGTGTATTGCTGTTTACTTTAGAAGGAGAAATATGCTGGTCAATTAAAATATGTCCTTGAGGATGAAGAAAATGAGAACAAATTGTATCAAAATACATTTTTTTTTAAAAAAAATAAGTTTTCAAAATGAGTTGATTCGAGATGGTCAATTAGAGCATGAAAACAAGCCCTCCCCCCTCCACACCCCTCCCATGAGAGAAGCTTAGGGTCATCATGCTAATTCAAATGAACCCATGTGACTTATGGTGAGATTTCCAAAGATGCTTGTCCATGACTGAAGTGGTGCATTATATGTATTGTAGGAGCACTGTGTCCCTGTGGTTCAATGCCTTCTCATGCCCTTCTCTGCCTCACAGACAACACTTTAAATACCTGAAGAACTACACTACTGAGAGGCATCAAGAGATGATACTAGGGAAGCTGATACTGGGAGGCAGATGCTCTGATATTTCTCTCAAAGTCTAGGCTGCTGGGCCCAGATGAAATAGATCCATTCATTCAGTAGTTCTTTGTATTGTTTTGTTTTGTGTGTGTGTGTGTGTTTTTTTTTTTTTTTGCTTTTGTTTTTGTTTTAAATAAATAAAAAAAAAAAAAAAACCAACTGTAGGTTGGGAATAAGATACTGGAGAATGGTTAGTGACCATGGTGAAGTGTTTGCATCTATTTTGAAGAATACAATTTAAGCAGCTGTGGTCTGTGATTTTACAATTCCCACATGAACTGGAAGTCATAGAGGGAGTGAGCTCATGGTGACTACTCTAGGCCAAAAGGGTGGAGGTGGAAGCTGAAGAATGTTCCTTGGTAAGACAAGTAACAGGCACATTCCCCTTGGGAAGGAAGAATTAAGATGCCTGAAATTCAGATTCAACTCCTTAGTGATCAAATATTCTCTTCACTCAACTTCAAAGAGTAATAAGCACATTTTCTTATGCTCCTTTTTGCCCACCTCTTCTCCTGTGGACAGGGAGGCTCTTGGTTCCCCTCATGGGCTTGACAACTGTGCCTTAGAACAGAATGGGACTGATGAAGTATGGCTGTGTCTGCTTTCAGTTAGAAACATTAGCAAACTCAACTACAAAAGGCCACCTTCCAGAACAAAGAACTTGCAATGTATAAAGTACAATAGAAATCTCCCAGCTGCAAACAGAAGTATCTTTGGCTGCCAAGACAGAGGGACCTTGCAGAAGACAGAGCATGAAAGGGATTCTGCACTAAACAAAAGTCAGAACACAATGGTCTATATTTCAGGCACATGAAAGGATATGCAGCAGCAATACTAAAGAGACATGATTTTCCTGCAGAATGGGGGCAGAGGGAGAGCAGAAACCCAATCAGCCAATACAATTGTGGCAGAGAAACAGATCTGGCCTTGCAAAGGGAGAGGGGAGAAAAGCTTATTTTTTATGAATTAATCTCTAGTTGGTTTTCATAAGTTGTTCAGAAACAAGAGAGCCTATGAATAATACATACAGTACACAGGCCCAAAACCACAGAGCCATCTCCAGTCGAGACTGTGAAAATGAAGGCATTTTGAGAAAGATAATTGAGTACAGCGATCAGAGAGAAGGCATCTTAAAGTTGGGGGTGTGAGCAGCAGCAAGGAGCAGATGATTCCCCAGGGAGAAAACTGTACGTTTCTAATTTTCTCAGTTAGGTTGCAAATTCCTGGAAAACTGGGATGATGCTTTTGTCTTTTACAGAATTCTATGTTTCCAGGTTATATAATACTGTACCTGTAGTAGGTGTTCAAAATTATTAATAGACAAATAAATTCATTGTGGTTGTGGTGAAGAATTAAGACTGATAGTTAGTTGCTCATTGTTGTATTGTGAGCACAGGAATAGAAAAGAAGAAATCTATGTTCTCATCACCAACATTAGTAGAGGTGAAGCATTCTTAAGCTGTCTACCTGCCTAGATGAACACGGGGATGTGTGCCTCTACTGATCTTTCATGCAATGGTACAATTCATTGATTAGCCAATAAGCCTCAACATAGCACACTTGCTTTATCTAAAGGCTGCTATAGAGAGCTAAAGCTGGAGGTCCTGATCAGTGTTTCCACAGAACAATAGTCCCACAAGAAGCTCTGTGGAAAAAGAATTCTGTGGTCAATTAAGCTTGGGAAAGGCAGTTTTCTATAGGCCCATCATTATCATTTAAAAGACATGGAGAGAACCCACAGTAAATTGCCTGGGTGAACCTTGTTAATCCAATGCTTTCCAAATTAAGTTGACCATGGAAGGATTTCCTTTTCTTTGAATCTGTTATTTTTTTCTTTCTTCAAAACCCACCAGTGTTTTTCAGAATGAGTTTTCCATAAAGTTAACTGTGATGGTTAGTTTTGGGTATCAGCTTGACTGAACTGAAGGATGCCCAGGTAGGTGGTAAAATGTGATTTCAGGGCATGTCTGTGAGGGTGTTATCACAGAGATTAGCAGCTGCATCAATAGATTTCAGAAGGTCTGTTCTCAGTACCCTAGGCTGGTGAGAACAGCACCCAATTCATGGTAGGCTTGAACTGAACAAGATGGAGAAAAGTGAATTCGCTCTCTCTTCTTAATGAGGTGTTCGTCCTCTGCCCTTAGATATCGAGCCCCTGTTTCTCAGGCCTTCAGGATATGGCATCTTCCTTTCTCCTCATTTTCATATGTTTGGTTACTCCCATCAATTCTGCTGAGATCTTTGGATTCAGGAAGAGCTACCCCAACAGTTTTTGTGGCTCTCTAGCTAGAAGAGGCACTTCATGGGGTTGCTTAGTTCATGAGCCAAATCTCCAGTTCATCTCCTCTTTCTATATCTGTACGTCCTATTCATTCTTCATCTGGAGAATGCTGATCAATAAACAAGGAACATTGATTCCAGACCTTAGAAGCAGGGCTCTTCCTAAGTGCCTTCCATGTTCTAGGAACAATGATCAGAATGGAAAGATAAAACTATCACGTGGCTTCTCATCTCCATTCATAATTATGTCCAGTTCCTTTGATCCTAAATACAGGTTGCATTCCTTTCAAAGTAGACCCCAGATGTGATCAAATTCACCATTTAGTATGCACCATGTTTGGATCATGATCTACAAGTCTAGTGCAAGAAACTTGAAACCCAGCCACAGTCATGGCAAGTATGTGAATTGGGCTATGAGTACACTTTGTCTCCGAGCCACCTTCCTCTTGCAAGGCCTTGCCACTCAGTGGCCTCAGAACTTGCGGCTATTATTCAGATTGGTCCATCCCACGGCTGTTTGAAAGAGTGCTGACAAGCATCTTTCTGCCACTCAGAGAAGACGCAGAGCCTGCTTGAAGATACTCTGGATTCTGACTTCTCTATGGAAGTTTTCACAGCTATATGTCATGGGGATTCAAACCTATGTTCTTGAGTTTCCACTAGCAACGTGGGCTAAGTTCAAAGGAGCTACTCTCACTTTTATATGGTGAAGAGGTACTCTAGAGCCTCTACAACAGAGAATCTGTGGAGTATCAAGGTCCCCAATGACATGTGCTGTCAGTCATTAAGATGCTATGACTTCAATAGTATACTTGTTCCCACTTCTTGGCCCTGTGGTCTTGAAGGCTACTTGATGCTTGAGGGAAGCAAGACTCATAGATCTCTGAATTTGGAGGTATTGCTTCTTCCAGTGCAGGTGTAAGAGAAAAGGGAGCAGTCAGCTTCCTCTGGTGAAGTTAGTTACTTACATTTGGTCCCAGTCTTCATCACTGCTCCCATTAACTCCCTCCCATTTGTGCCCCCTGTACACTTCCATCTTACATTGCTTTCATATCATTATGCACACCTGACGTTCAAGACTGGACAGTCCTAAAGTCATAGCTTTGCCACTAACTACAGAGTTCTGTGTAGGTTAACTTCCCTGAGCCCCCAGCTGCTCATTTGGAAAGCAAGGATGATATCACTCACAGCACTGATTATTGGAGAATTTAATGAACCCCTGAAGTACAGCATTTAACTGTTGTGAGTTAACTTATGTTTTTCTATTTTCCTAAAGATCAGTGCTGGCCAACAGAATCCTCTGCAGTGTTAGAAAAATTTCCCATCTCTTGCTGACCAGCATATTGGCTAAAGAAGCACATGGAATAGGGGTACTGTGACTAAGGAACTGATGCTGCCATCTTGCCTAGTTCTAGTAATTCAAATGCTTGCATCTAGTAGCGACCACATTGAACAGCATAGTTCTGTGTGATTTTACTAATGGTTTTGAATACTTGGGGTCTCCAAAAGATGAGGCTGGACATCAGTCTCATTCTAGAAAGTCAATGACCAGTACTTTGGGTTACAGATTTCCATGTAAATTGGATGCCACAGAGAAAGTCTAGAAATAGGATCACAAGAAGGGTGCCCACCATCAGTGTCTTCCTCTAAGGTCCAGGGAGAATCCACACACCCGTATTACTGGGCAACCACCTCAGGAAATGGAGAAAGGGTCCTGATGCTATTTCAAATATTCCTAACTCTGAAAAAGACCGTACTTGCAATGGCAAGGTTCCTAAACTCTTGACACAGAAATGTGGATTCCCCACCAGACTCATCTGTCTCTGCTCCATATAGTTATATACATCTTTCCGTTGTTTCAGAGTTAGAAGAATGATACTTGCTATGATTTTAGAACCTTGCCAGTTAGCAGAACAAACCACCAAGCCCATATGAAGCCACTTCTCTCAGAAATAAGCTAAATTTATAAATGTCAAGGCCTTGGAAATGTTAAAACCATTAGAGAAAGAGAGTTGAAGAATTGGGGGGGGGGAGAATGAGGATGTAAATTTGGTGAAAAATTAGAATAGCATGCAATATTTATTTTTGTAGTGCAATTTACATATCTAAAATCATTTTGCTAAGAAACATAAAATGTATTATGTATAACTTGATTTGCTCATAAAATTATCATTTAGGTAAAATTAGAGACGTGAAGAACAAAATGGAAAAAATAGGAAAGAACAGACTTCTTAACTGATTCATTTCTTTATATATTTATTTAAGAAAAACATCCTGGGGGAAGTTTCTTCTGAGTCTCTCTCTTTCACTTTCTCTTTCTCTCTCTCCTTCTCTCCCTCCTTTTTTCCTCCCTCCCTCCCACTCTCTCCCTCCCCTCTGAATCCTTCTCTTATTTCCTCTCTTTCTTTCCCATCTTGGGTCTCCACACCATTACTGACATCATTCTCTTTTTAATTTAAGCCTGATTTTTTTGTTTTTTTGTTTTGTTGTTTTTTTTTTTTTGTTATAAACAGTGCAAAGAGAACGGCTGGTCACCTGTTCTCTCATACCACCATCTTTAATCACAATTATGTGAGCCTTCTCCAGTGGTCCCTTTGTACAGCATAGCATCCATATTTTCCCTTGAGAACATCAGATTGTTTAAGTTTTGCTGGCCCCTGTTTTCCTGAACAGAGACTCCATAGACAAAGGGGCCTGGAGCTCCAGAGTGAGTTCATGGAATTGTTGCTGTTGTGTGGCTTGGTTTGGCTGTAGCTGTTGGTGAAGGGAACAATCCCTCTGTTGTCCTCATCATTCTATGGTGAGAAGAGTATGATATTTGGAGGGAGCATACTGAATGTCATTATAACAACTCACATCTCTGAACTGCTTATCAAATGCCAGGCACTGTCCTGGGCAAGTTACATTCATTTCAACTTAGTGTTTACCAAACACTAAAAGAATAACACTGGACTTACCCTGTTTTGTGGACAGCACATGGTTCAAAGAAGGGTAAGTGCCTGGCCAGAGGTTATACAACTGGTTAAGCTACTGAGCTTATCTGTGAGCCTGGATTCAACCCAGTTTGTATGACTCCATTACCTGACCTTCTGGCTACTATCCAATGGTACCATAACAAGGATACGTTTATTTACATAGGGCTTTGTGGGTTAGTTTTTTTTCACATACATTAGCCTATGTGATTCTCAGAGCAAACAGCTTTACTGGAGACAGAAGAAAATGTGTAGCCCCATTTTAGAGAGGTCAACACTTTGGGGTGAGGTTCACAGTCAATGGTGCTTCTGGTGTTCAGTCCATAACCTACCTTACCAAAAATCTGTTTCTCTATTGACACGATGGTTGGCCTGAACAACAGGAAATGACTTGGAAACTAATGTGAGCCCATGCACACCTGCAAACTTTTCAGGCCTAATGCCCAAGAGCCAGAGGTGGGCAGAGCCAAGTAATGCCTGACTATAGAGACAAGTTTAAATGAGGATGGAGAGACTCTGGGAGGGCAGGCTGCTAGTCTTTCTTGCTGTTCTTGTTTATTTGTTTCTCCTTTTAAAAATTCTTCTTTATGAGGCTGCCATAAAAACACTCATTAGGCAGTGTTGATTTTCATTAATGTTGATTCTCCGAGAGCTTAATCAATCTTCTGCGACCAATGACCTCATTCCCATGGGAGAAGAAAGCTGTTTAACAAATTAGCTTTACAGATTGTAGGTAAGGCATACAGATGTGAGGTAGCCTGTGTTGCCAAAACAGGACATAGATTAGTGGTTTAATATGCATAAAAACAGTAGCAGTAAATTGTCTCCTTGCTGTTACCAAATGCATCATTAGGAAGCAGCTGTCCTCTTCCCCCCTGGCCCTGCTCGCTTTCCTTCTTAGGCTTACTTGTGCCTTCTGTGATAGCTCAGTACTGACAGCACCTAGAGGCACAGGCACATCTGTGTTGGAGGAAAGGCCAGGGCTCACAGATGTGTAGGGACCCAGGAGAGAACATCAACCTCCCTGTCCGTGTTGACTAGAAACTGCCCTAGGAACAATTACTCTTCAAGGTTATAGGAGAAACTTTTCCTCATGATTGGCACCTCAACGGAATGGAATTCTGGAGATGTCATTGTTGCGAGGGTAACTTGTTTGCGGTTCATTATCATGTCCTCTTTAGTATGCAATCCCTAAAGCAGGGAGGCATCTCCTGCTTGGTAGCCCAGTCAGCCACTGGGAGAAGCCCTCAGAAATTGGATGAGAGGGGTGTAGGCCTAGAGACAAAGGCATGGCAGAGATTACCTTCTCCCGTGGCCCAGTTTTGCTCCTGGCTGTGTCTGGTGGCACTGACTTTCCTATGTGAGCCATAGACTTTCTGCTTTGGCTGCTGGCCACTGGCCCTGGCTCGGCTGTACAGCTGGAAGTGATTGTAGGTGCTTCCTCCAGGGTACTCAGGGGGCTGGCACCTGAGCGGGACTGGGTACCAGCTGTGCTTCAACACCAATGTGTTTACTCCCAGAGTCCTTCATGGTTGCCAACTAGTTTCATTTTCTTAGCTTTCCTCTGGGGGACAAGGAGGAACGTAGTTGTTTCCTTGTATGGGGAAGAAAAAGAAGGGGGTCAGGGTGCCCGGATTTAACTACAGCTTCCCAGTAACAGAGCCAGAGTCCTGCAGGTCAGGGTCTTCTGAGAGGAGAAGGGAGAAGGGAGACAAATTAGTGGGGTATGAGAGGACCCTGTGGGCTCCATTGGTGGAACCCTTTTCTGCTTTCTGTATTGCTGCTCTGGCTGCCTTGGACTCAGGTGCTTGATTAGCTACCCAGCTGGCTCAGCAAGTAAGCCTTCTCTGTGGCTGTCCATGCATCCCCAGGGACAGCACATATTTCTATCCTGGGCCTACCAGAGGCTGGTCATTGAGAAGTCCTTGGCATCCAGGTGCTAGGGCAGCAGGTGTGTGGCAGAGGGTCAGCCCTGGAAAACACTAACCCCCGGTCACAGCCATGTCCCCAGATGGCCTGGCTTATACAATAGGGAGTCTTCTCCCGCATGCCTCCAGCTCGTTAGTCAGCAGTGCAGTCACATGCCTAAAATCAGACCACCCCATCAGCTCAACAGCCACAAGCCACAGTGAGTCAGCCTGGCTCTGCTGCAGAGTTTCGCAGCCTGGGCTGCCATTCGTGGGGTGAGAGCAAGTGCCAGTGCAGGTCCTAGCTCTGGCTATGCAGGAAGAAGTAGATGTTCCAGGCTTGCTGCTTGGCATCCTTTCCATGTACCTAAACACATCAAATAGAATTTCAGCACCCAGTGCATAGTTTAATAGACTCCAGGGAAGGGCCAGATGAAGGTGAGGAAGACAGTCCTGACTTCAGTGAGCTTCCTGGTACTAAACAGATGACCTCTTGTCTGTGGCTGTCATGGATGTGTGACTATTTGCTAAATCCTGTGTTTCTTGATTAGTGGCTTTCTCCCCTGTTTCCTGCGTCCCAAACTCTTGACATACTATTTAACTCTGACTGAGTTTTCCTCATCTGAAACTTTAGCACCTGAATTGCTCTAGGATCTGAAACTTTTTGAATACTGATGTGACATCATAATGAAAAATTCCACACCTAACATCACATGTAAGTCAAAAAAGAGGCATGCTAAAAGTTTTATATGTAGTCATCTGTCAGCTGTGTGGATAAGGAGTGTATGAAATATAAATTTTGTCTTTAGATTTCAGTCCCATCATTTCATTATGTTTATACAAACATTCCAAAATCTGAAAAATTCAACTTCCAAAGTACCTTTGGTCCAAAGTGCCTTGGCTAAGGAGTGGTCAACCTATACCTAATCTATTGCTTAGTTGATCCTCAGTAAAAAATATGGCAGATGACTGATAAAGGGACTTCTTGGATGGAGTCATAAATTACCCATTTCTTCTTCTCCAAAAGGGGATCCCTGCTGCTCATTTGATGCAGTTTCTTGAGCTCTGTGCTCAGTGCCTAAGGAGCCCTGTCTCCACCTTTCACAGTAATGATATGCAGAGGGAGTTCTCATTCCTAGTTTACAGATAAGGGAAGAGAAATGCAGAGATAGTGAAAGATTTGTCTGAGGTTGTAGCCAATAAGCAGCCGATCCAGGATTGAAAGCTTTAGAGTCCTGGTCCTCCCTTACACTGCTCATGACTGGATGAATCAGTCTTACCACGAGGAGAGAGTTTATACCCCGGGGCTATCATCTATGAAAGGTCACTGAGAATGGTAAAGTCACAGCCTAACCAGCTGCCCCAACAGTGCTATGTAGAAGCCGTTTTAGAGGATGGGATTTATTCCTGGGCCAGGCTGGGCTCTTATCATCCTCTTTAGTTAGTCCAGGGTGCCATTAAGCCAAGGCTTTGAGTTGCTTTCCAAAGGACCATGGGTATAAGGCAGTATAGAAAACATGATTTCTGTCTCTGTCCTTGGAAGTAAGTAGGTATGGCCTTACATTGAATCTCAGACTTACCTGTTTCCAAAAGATCTTAGAACTGCCCCCCCCCCCCCATCCAAGAACAGTGTCTTTCAGCTGCAGCTGTCTCTTGGGCTGGGAGGGAGGCAGTGACCTCAAGGTGAAAGTCTCCATATCCCATTACCAATCCAATTACTTGGCACTTGCAGGTTAGATGAGAACTGCCGGACCGGAACTCAACAATGGATCATTTAGCTCTGTGTCTTGTCTCTGACAATAGTCAGGGCTGAGTGTCTCACTCAGGAGCTTCTCATTGGCAGTCTGCAGACATGCTGCCATGCTTCCCTTTAAATGAAGGAATAGAACTGGCCATGGGGAACAGCAAGTAGCTGAAAGATTCACTGTCTTACCTCAGCTCCCACCCAGCTTCTCCCCAGTCCCTGACACATTAATTGATGCATCGAACAAATACTCATTGAGCATCTACTGTGTCCTAAGCAATGTGAGGCACTGGGGAAACCATGAAGGGTGGCTTTTCAGATCTCAGAGGCTTTTAATGGATAGGGAGAGCGAGACAATTAAACATATACCATGATGGGTGCTGCAAACACTGTAAAAAAGAAGCTTGGCGAAGAGCATGGGCAGTGATGGCCCTTGTTCATCTTTCCTACATGGCCAAGGATGTCTCTCAGACAACATGATGCTCTAGCAGAGATATGGAGCAATTTTAGGAGAGAAAGCATGGCTATCTGAAGGCAGATGTGTAGAAGATATCACTTCTGTCTTCTGTGTATTGGAGGCTGAGAGACTTCTCATGCTCAAAGCAGGAGAGTAAGCAGGTGCCAGGAGGCACATGTTTGAAGTACATGGATAGAAGAGGAAGAGCAAGATCATCAGTGTGGCTGGAAGGGATGAGTGAAGAGAGGAGGGGAGGTCGATTCTTAGAGGTGAAGGGGTCCCAGAGGCTTATGGTCTGATAGGAACTTTGGTTTGCACTTTCATAAACCCAGAAAACCATCTTGAAGGGTTTTGAGCGCTACAAGTGACATAGCAACAAAGTATATTAAACATGTCGTTAGGTAAATATTTGTTGAATGAATACATGGAAGGCTTGTGGGTGATTGAAAGAACAAATATCGTAGAATCACAAGCATAAGTACACAGAGATCCTAGAACATATTTGTCCATATTTGCTCAGAGGAGAGGGAAGGCTTCTCACTGAAAGAATGATTAACTACCAGCTTGTCTGTCCTGTTTCCAGTGGAAGCTAGGGACAGACAACTTTGAGTGCATAGAGAAGAAGATAGATGAATAGCCCAGTGTCCCTTTGGCAATGGGAGCTGGAGAGAATCCTGCTACTGTGGCAACTCTTGGTCAGGGTCATCACAGCCTTTCTGGATGCAGCACTTTGTTTGAAGACACAGAGATGCTCTTCATGGAGCTTGATTTGAATCAATCCAGATGTCTTTGCACCAAGTTTTATCTGCTCCCCCATCATTGCCTGGGATATCACATCACAGCTTCCTCCTCATGAACCTCGAGAAGGTTTTCCATCTATAAGTCTTATCTTAACCAGAGTTAGAAGGGGGATTCCTTAACTAGCCATTCCCTCTTTGTACCAAATGTCACCTTTTCAAATATACCCTTTTAAAATTCCCACCATTGCTTCTCTTTTTTTCAGGAGCAGAAAGTTCTCTCGTTCCTTATCCACATCTCTGAAATGGACCATTGGCCACTGTTCTGAGTTGGGTCTTTGCTCATTATTCCTCTCTTCCTTTCAGACCATGTGTTTCTTGACCCTGTGATATTCCTATTTTCTGCACTGAGTGTGATATTCGTATTGTAGGTCTGTCTTTCTTTTCTTTCTTTCCTTTCCATCTTCCTGTATCTTTCTTCTTCTTTTCTACTTTTTAAAAATTAACCAATCATGACTCTGCAGTCTTACAAACCACCAGAAGAGGACAATTAGAACACCACTTGATTGGAGAATCAGAAGGCTAGCCTTAGTTCCTTCATCAATAAAATGTGTCTTTCACTTCTCTCTTCTCAGGTTTGTGTTGTGAAACAACATGGATTAATGGTGAAATTGTTTTTGCAGGTATAAGATGCCTTTTACACATTTTTAGACATCTACATTTGTTCTCCCCAAAGTAGCAATCATGAAGAGTGGTATCAGACCCAGAAAAACGTTTTGAGAATTAGCTGTGGTCTAGAATCCTCATGGGGAAGTAAAATGAGGGGACACATTGCCAGTCACTGATACTGCTATCCAGTGGCAAAGTCCTGGATGGACATAGTTTTGTCACACACATATACGTTACTACTCAGGCAGAAGTCACTTGGATACTAATTGTCTTTATTAGTTTGTTTTTCAAGACAGGGGCCTCCTAGTTTAGGTCAGATCCACCTGGCTCTGAACTCACCGTTTTCTCTTTATCTGTATTTCACTTCCCTCTAAGTTTCTGGAATCTTCTTTGCTTTACAAGGCCCGGGGCCATGCTGCCTGTCCACCAACATGTCTCAGTCTCAGAATATAAGTATCTGCCTTCACCAGGGACTTCCTAGGCATGACTAATTCACCCACCTCAAAATTGCTGCTTAATTGACTGAACCTACAAAAAACAAACCCACGCTGATCGATACAGAAATAATTTTGCAAATTGTGGGCATAAGTCTTTAGAGATCTGTGTGCACTGCTATTTGTTAAAATGTTGAAAAGGTAAATCAATGTTCTTTATTAAAACACAATTGCTTCATCTATTGCTAGTTTAGGCCGAGGCTGGGAGGCAGGGAGCAGGAGGAGCAGGGAGGAGGCTTTGGCATGCTTTTGTACCTTTTATTCAGGGGTCATTTGTTAGTCTAAAAGGGTCAGGAGCTGGGGAGGGGGTGAGAGCTTTTAGGCTGGCAAATGTCTTAACATCAGAAGAAAAGGGGCGTCCTAGGATAGAGGGCTGTGTGGGGACAGTCGGGTGGGGCTGTAGAGGACACTGCAGTGGTTAGCCCATGTTGTGAAGGCTTGCTCCCCAGCCTGCTGCTGTTGGGAGGTGAAGAGGTAGAGCTAAGTGGGGAAGTCTTTGGGTCATTGGGGATGTGTTTCTAAGGGGGAATATGGGAACATGGTATCTTTGGCTCCTCTCCTCTCCTCTCCTCTCCTCTCGTCTCCCTTACTCTCCCCTCCCCTCCCATTTCCTCTATTTCTCTCCTGCATGAGATGGAGAAGCTTTGTCTTGCCACATACTCCCACCACTATGCATTGTTTCACTATAAGCCTGAAAACAATGGGACCAATCAATCAATCCCAGACAGAAACCTCCCAAAATGTAAACCCTAATAAACCTTTTCTCTTTGTAAAATGATTATCTCAGGCACTTGTCATAGTAACAAAAAGCCAGCTAACAGAGGTGTGGAGGGAAACCCACAAAATCCCATCATCATCACTGTGCCGGAGTTTATTCACCAGGATAAGTTAGATTGATATGTGGCGAAGGACTCAAAACCACGAGGCTTTAAGTCACAGTTATGTTTCTTGCTTACATTACACAAGAGTTGTTTGTCAATGTGGCAACGCTGATGGAGGAGGCCTATTGCAAAATTAGCTGATATCTGTTCCACAGGGGAAAAGAGAAAGCAGTGATTCCACCCTGGCTCCCAAAACTTCCACTTGGGATCAAAATTAGCCTCCTGACTTCTAATTCCAATGGTCAAAGAAGGGGACATGTGTGAACAGGGAGAGGTGGGCACTAGTGTTGATCTTCAGACACAGCAGCCCTGAGCCTGTCTTATGGCATCTTTCACTGTGTGGTGATGCTGAGTCTGCAAGTACAATGTCAACATCCTTTCTGATTCATCTCAATGCCTCACTCAGGGTGAACTAAAATGATCATGTCTGGAGGATGGAATTAATTAGTCCTTCCCAGCAAAGAAAGATAGTGAGAAATCTTAAGAAGATTTGAGGGTTGTGTAATGCCACCCTCTTTTCATGGCATGGGTGGCATGGTTTCTTCAGGATTTAATGTGCCCAGTACTAGTTTAAATTTCAATGCATTACTTTATTTAGTTATCTCAACCTCCCTTTCATTTTCATTATTAGATTTGTCAAATCTATATCTTGTATAGTGAAGATCATGGGTTTGGAGAATGTGAATCCTTGCTGCATGTCACATCATGACCAGATTCTACTTGTAACTTTGGGAGAGTCTCTAGTCTTTGGCCACTTTGATTTTCATGGGTGCAAAACACAGGAAATTAAACTGACTAATACTCTTGTGCCTTAATTTTTCTGTGGCTTTCTCTTTGTCAGTTTGCTGGTGTAATGGGAAGTTATTCGAAGGGCTTAGATTCCTGAATGTCTGCAGGAGCATCAAGTTATCTCTGTTGTGAGTCACACTGGAGAAACAGTCAAACTTGAAGAAGCCAAGTTTTAAATCCACAATTGTGGAAGTCCACTGGAGTCCAGTTCCAACTTGCTCCCACCTTTTGGAGGATTCTTTGGCGGAAGAGAGAGGAATGAGGACATATTAGATAGAAAGAGACAGTAAGAAAGACAGAGACACAGGATAGCTTCAGGAGAGCCCTGGATTAATACTCAGCCACCCAGAGGTTTACTCAAAAGGGCTTTTTATAATATGCCAAGTGGAGAGACAAAAGACCTCCCCCTTGCAAGATCAAAGCACACCATACAGCCAAGTATAGACCCTTCAAAACACCTGGTAACCATGCCCATGACCAAATCATCCCATTATGCAGCCCTGCTGGGTAAAGCAAGCTCAGATTCTTTGAGTAATTTGTACCCCCACCATACAATGTCATTAGAAATGGTTTTATCCTGCTAAAGGCTTTCCAATCCTAACAACCTCTTAGAAATGTTGAATTTCAGGAATAATGTGTCTAATGTCACAGAGAATGGACTCAGGAGTCATTTGAGGGGAAAGATTTGAGGACAAAATGTCAAGATATATTCCTCAAACCTTGCTGCCATAGGCTTTATTGGGATGTGTGTGCCTATTTTCTCCTTCAGAAGATCCTAACAAACATCGGAACAATGAATGGGGGTCCTGAAAACCCTGCTTCTAACTGCTTTGCTTATAACTAAGATGGAGACAAATGATAAAATATCCCCTTGGTGGGACCTAGGAAGGCTGAGGTCTTAGGAAACACTCTGTTTAGATTTGACATGACAGAATGACAGGACCAAGGGTTCAGTGGGCTGAGGGGGCAAGAAAATTCAATGCATTGTGGTGCACCAGGGCATTGGAAAGCTCACAAGTTCACCCATTAAAAAGTCCTGCCTGTCCTGGAAGACCTCAGAACAAATGAACTGGTTCACAGTTATTGGATATTCACTATTGCCAGAAATTACTCCCAGCACTCTACAAGCATGGTTTGATTCTATTCTATTAATATCACCGTGTTTCACAAGAGGAAACTGATGTCCAAAGTGTTTGAGGGACTGGCCAAGGACTCCCCAGCAGTAAGCAGAGAAATGAAACTCACAATGAGGCAATAAATTCAGACTTGTGACTGTAATGTTCTGGGATCTCAGTGGCTTGAGATCTTTTAAAAATCCACAGGTACATGGTCAGCTTTCTGTGGTTCTGACAAAATACTCAAGTGCACAAACTTGAAAGGAGAAAGGGGGTAATTAAAGATCATGGTTCCAGAGGTTTTAGCCCACGGCCACTTGGTTTTGCTGTGTGGGAGCCTGTGATAGGGCAGAACATCACAGCAGGGAGCGTATGGAAAGGGAAATTTCTCCTGTCATGATGGCCAGGAAATAGAGTAAAAGAAGTGACCAGTGTCCCAATACCATCTTCAAGCCCATGTCTCTAGTGATTCCCTTTCTAAAGACTTCATTTCCTATGGGTTCCATCACCTCCCAATAGTACCAGAGGCTGTGACCATTCTTTACCACATGGATCTTTGCGGGTGTGTGTGCTTCAGAGATAAGCCACAGCCCAGGTATGCATAATAGTTCCGTGATAAAGAACACTCTCCTAACACGCACAAACCTTGGGTTTGATCCCATCACCTTAAATAAGTTGAGAAATAAGAAGCAGGAAAATCTAAGCTACAACATGTGGGATCATGAGTTGCCTGTGCAGGAATACCCAGCAGCACATGGAAACCAGGAGTGGGTGGTTTTCCAGACTCCAGGCCCTGCATTGCCTACTGTGGAGGTTCTCAGTATTTCTTCTCTGAGATCCTAGCAGGAAGGAAAGATGATTCCATCATTTCTTTCTCACTTGTCTCTAAAGTCATCTGTGGCATAGTAGGTGATCATTAGCTGTCTACTGAAATAATAAACATAGCTAGAGCTGGTTCTGGATCCTGGAGAGGATGTGAGAAATCTGAGGCTGAGGTATCAGGTCACGTGAAGGATACTGATACCAAATGAGGACACAAATAGACTAGGTAGGGGCTGTGAGTGAAATCTAGCCTTTTTTGTTTTTGAACTTGGAGACTAGGAGGTAGAGAAATAGACTGGAGCCCATTTAACACATTTTTCTTGAGTGTCACCCAATGTTAGGTACCAAATGGTGCTGTTGCAATCAGACGAAGGAGATGCAGCACCCAGTGACCATTGCATCTACCTTGCACTTGCATGGTGAAAGCATTAATGTCTGCAGCCATTCATCCTTCCTCTGGCCCTAAGATGTGTGCCAAGAGCATTGTGTAGTTCCTTAGAGGCTTTAGAAATGGGAGCTGCCTGGTAAAGGGTTCTACCCGGAGGCGAGAAACCAGCTCACATCTGACTGAGAAGAAACAGTTAATGAAATTGAGATTATTGTTTTCTTAAATTTTGTACATGTTTAGTGTTTTTCAGTGGAGTCTCAGAGTTATGAAGGATTGTTTGGGATTGCCTGGACCTACGGGTTCAGGGATAACGCTGAAAAGAAAGATCCAGGGAGTAGCTGGAGTAAGGCTCCTTTCTGAATAACCACTGCACTAGATCTGCTTTGTTCTCTGTGAACACACACACACACACACACACACACACACACACACACACACACACAGGCTTGAAAAGATGGCTCGGTTGGTAAAATTTTGCTTTAAGCATGAACCTGAGCTCTGATCTCCAAAACTCACATAAAAGCCGGGCATGATTGTACATGTCTATAATCCTGGTTCTAGGAGGCAGAAACAGGAATATTTTGTGGGCTTGCTGGCCTGTCAGCCTAGTTGAGAGAGCAAACTTGAGGTTTAATGAGAGGTCCTGTCTTTTTAATTTAACTTCTTTATTCACTCTTTGGGAGTTTCATGTCATGCACCTCCATCAGCTCACCTCCTGGTCCCCCCATATCCTCCCCTCACAAGAAAACAAAACAAAGCAAGCAAGCGAACAAACAGAAGCAAAACCAATCCCCTCCCCCAAAACAAACCAAACCCAAACAACAACAACAACAACAACAACAACAACAACAACCAACTCTTTGCTTCTTCCTTCCTGCCTTTCCAACACTGCTTCATTCATCATGGTGGCATTGGGGTCATCAGTGTGCTGTATACTATATCCCATTATCCCATTAGCTTTACTAGCAAATGTTTATTGCAATGAGTCTGGTCTGGTTCAAGGCCTCTGGTTTCTGGTATACCATCCTCACTGGATCCTCACCAGAACTCTTCTTGGATATCCTGGGCCACCTAGAGTCTTGGATATCTTATGGGTGTGATTCCACAGGACCAGTGACAAGCTCCAGCAGGTCCTAGATGGGGTAGATGCTAGGGTGGGCCAATCCAAGGTCAGGCTATGGGCCTTGGTGGTAGCCATGCTAGTCTGTCTGGGCCACTGGGGCCACCTGCCTTGGGTGAAGGGGTGGAATAAGCTCCCCTATGTGCATGACCTTAGGGTTGGTTCAGCCTTGCCAATGGTGAGGGCAGGGGCACCATCTTTCCCAAGTGCAGCGACCAGCACTCTTGCTGTAGTGTCCAATGAGAGGTAAGACCACTTTCCCAGGGCCAGTGAAGGGCGGGGCTGGGTCAGTGACCCTCTGATTTCATTTCACATGATTCCTAAGGCCTCCTGAGGTGATATGGGCCACAGACATCAACACAGACCCCAGATGCAGCTGGACCATGGATCCAGACATGACCCTTGACAACAGCTTGGGCCTCGATGATATCCTGGCCCTGGGTATTGCCACTCAGGTGGGAATGGTTCTGTTGGTGGCGTGGCCAACAGATGCCACCAAGGCCTCATGTTGCAGCCCCCACCCTGGGTGAGAGGGCCCTGTCTTAAGAAGGCCAGGAAGAGAAGTGATAAGGCAACCTGATGTCTACCTCTGACCTCCATGTGCATTTACACAGGTAAGTGTATCTACACACACACACACACACACACACACACACACACACACACACACACACAAGACCCTTACTTTCAGCTCTACCATGAACTATTGTACCTGGCCTTTAGGGTATGGTTTAAGACATTTTGTTGGCCTTCTCCTGAGCACTTATGTGAGCAGTGAGGGAATGATGCTGTCACTGTCCAGAGTTCAGGGGAGGGATACAGGGGTGGACAATGGACAGCTACACTGATTTCCTGAAGTGAAACACTTGCATTGCCAGTGTGTAGGCAGCAGTCATTTGGAGGCTCTTACAAATGTTTCTTCAGGCCAAGAAATCAGAGACTGTCTTAGGCTTCAATAAGGAGGAGAGTCGTTTTTCTTGCTGAAACGGTGGTTCTAGAATAAAAGGCCTCATGAGACCCCACAGCCTGGGTCACCTACTTGAAATGCAAGAGGGGAGCAGGGATGAAGTCTTCTATTCCACCCCAGACTGGGTGACTAAGAAACAACAGAGAGTTATTTCTCAGTTGTGCTAGTTAGTCTTTGTAAACTTAACACAAATGAGACTCCCCTGGGAAGAGGAAACTCAATAGAGGAATTGTCTCTATGGGCACCCCTGTGGGGGCATTTTCATAACTGCTAACTGATGTGGGAGGGCCCAGCCCATTGTGGGAGATACCATGCTGGTATAAGTGGTCCTGAGTGATATAAGAAAGGCAGTTGAGCAAGCCAGTAAGCACCGTTCCTTTATGGTCTTTGCTTCAGTTCCTGACTCCAGGTTCCTGCCCTGAATTCCTGCCCTAGCTTCCTTGGATAATGGACCATAACCTCTAAGCAGAAATAAACCACTTCTTCCTGAAGTTGCTTTTGGTCATGGTGTTTATCACAACAACAGAAATCTAACTAGGACATCAGCCTTGAGATATGGAGTCCAAGACCAAGCAGATCCCATGTCGACTGGGGGCTGGCTTTCTGATTCACAAAAAAGCTCATGGTAGGAGGGACAAGGCGTCTCTCCTGAGTCTCTCTCAAAAGCAGCAATGCTGTTCATGAGGGCTCTACATTCAAGTCCCAGTCGCCTCCAAAAGTCCACCTCCTAGTACTGGAATCTCAAGGGTTAGAATTTTAATGTAAGTTTCATTGTATGTTAGCATATTTTTGATGAGGGCAAAGGCACAAACATTCAGGCCACATCAGAGTCCAAGTGTCTCAGAAGACCGATAGATAGACAGAGAAATGTGGCAGGAAGCAGAAGGCTCTAAGGAAGAGACGTTTGGGTTTCAATGTTCACTCTGCTATTGAATGACCAGGAGGATGTGGACATTTTCAAGCTATCTCTAAGTTTTCCGTTGGGTGTGCACTCAAACAGGCTGCACACATTTTAACTGAAATCATTTAAAAATAAACGCAGCAAACTCTTGTCAAGAATGTCATTACTGGGTAGACATTCTCCCTTCCAGAAGCATCCTTCCCTAATGAGTAGACATTAGACAGGAAGTGTGACACTGGGATGATGATCAGACAGTCAGTGCCAGGGGCAATGATGAGCTGGGCAGCAGCAGTCCCTGGAAGAGACTTCCTGGCTGCCTAGCATTCTCCACAATGCTTGCGTTGTGAGGGAGCTGTAAAGGCAGAGAAGCCAACTGGAAAGGGCCTGGTTTCAGTGGTGTAGGGGGCCTGCCTGGAGCATGGTCTCAGGGAAATCGTACACTGTTCGCTTCTGCCTTCCCGTCAGTAAGAAGGTGAGGTTGGACTGAGCCAGAAGGCTTGGGCAAGGCTATGACCACGAAAGATGGGTCAAAGTATGTTTGTCCTAGTCTGGTGATGGACAGGAGTGATGTGATGGAGTGACAAGACAGGGGGTAGTGAATGAAAAAATAGAGGAGAAGAAGACGGAAATGGACATAACTTTTTCTTTCACAGGTCATGGCGACAGGGACTCTCCACTGCAGTGGTACGGTGACTTTTAACCATTCCATTTCCAAAGTCATTGAGACTGACAGTCCGTTGGCATTCCCGTTCCCACCCACCCCTCTTTACTCTCGTCTGGAAGATATGTCCTTTGAGGCTACTGTTCGTGTTCCTGCCCAGGGGTGGGAACATCCCGTGCTAGGCTTCCAACATTGAAGGAGGACCTCTTCAAGCCTGTTCGGTCTTTGTTGCTGACATGCTTAGTTCAGAAGTCATCTGTTGTGTGACAGTATTCTTGATGAGACACGAACATACGTCTACTCACCCCAGATAGTGAACTGACAACAGACCACAGTACGAATAATACCGAAGTCCAACTCAGCAAAGCAATGGGGTTACTTACAGGAGCAGAAATGCCTCAGCCAGCTGTATCACCTAAGCCCTCCTGAGTGTGGGTGACAGCTCATGGCAGCTGGAAACCTGGAGCTCACTGCATAGCCTGCAGGTAGCTTAAGAGGTTGGAGGGCGTCATTTCCAGGTGGCTCAGTTGGTCTCTGCTTCTTCAAGGTTCCTGGGCTTGTCTAAGAGTCTTCTGTGCAGTTTGACTTTTCTGAAGATAGCTCTAAGTGGCCTCTATTGCTTGTATACTCTTGGGAGGGAGGGTCCTTAATGAAAACTGGTCAGTTTCAGGAACTTCCAGAGCCTATTTTGAGTTGTCTACTTACTGTCTTAATGAGCTTCTCTACAGCCCGGAGTGTTTCACTCCCCCTAAAACAGTGGTTCTCTACCTGCCTAATGCTGTGACCCTCTAATACAGTTCCTCATGGTGTTTATGGTTTTATATTTATGGTTTCCTCGTGTTTATGGTTCCTCAACTATAATTTTTTTTGCTACTTCATAACTGTAATTTTGCTACTGTTATGGATTGTAATGTAAATATCTGTGTTTTCTTACAGTCTTAGGTGAGCCCTGCGATAGGATCAGTTGACCCTCAAAGGGGTTGTGATGCCCAGGTAGACAACCACTGCCCTAGAACATCCTGTTATCAGAACTCCTCATAAACATCCTGTCTAAAAATGTCCTGTTGCCTCACCTTTCTTTTCCCATCCTATGTCTTAAGAGTTCTTCTGTAAGACGGGAGGGAACAGCTATACAACAACATCCCAGGGTTTACACTAATCACCACTCTCTCCCTTTGCCTTTCTTCCTTTCTTTTGTAAGTTCTTACAATTGAGTTTCTCCTGTAGCAGTGAGTTTACATCTGCAATGTCTGCTCCACATACCAAATCCCTGCACATTGTGATCTACACCACACTGATGAGAAAAGCTGACATTGGGAGGGTTTAATCAGGTGTAGTCACCCTGTAATGAAAAATCCCAAATAACAGCTATTATTTTCTTTAAAGGAAAAATAGCTCACTTGCACTTTAAATAAGGTTTGGAGGCAAGTAGTCTAGGAGCAATGTGATTGCCCCAGGAAATCGTTAGGGATTCAGGTTCTGCCCTTTCTAGTGGGAAGTGCCTCATCCAAATGGGTTCAGCCACTGTGTAAGCTAGCAGCAGATCGGGAGGTGTCACAACTTTGTCCGCTTTGTCTGACTACCTAGAACTTTGTGCTGTGCCTACGAACGTAGAAGGGGGCCTGAAATATTACTGCTATTATTGAGGGGTTTACTCAGAGAGAGAAGTGGGTAGAGATACTGCGGTTGGCTCTCACACTTCTTTCTAAGGTCAGAGGCAGAAGTTAAACCTAGGTCTTTGATGTAAGATCATGGCTCTGTCACATACATGGTGGTTTCCCAAGAGTAGATGCAGAGCTGACATGGGCAGAACCCTAACTAAAAGTCAGATATGCTTCCTGCCCTGAGAGATTGTCCAGCTTTTGAGAAATCCAAGTATGTGTCATAAGTTAGCTGTTTCAGTGAGTGTCAGGAGATGGGACATGTTCTGCTTTTATTTCTGTTGCTGTCATGAAGTACCCCGACAAAACTAACATAGGGGAGGAAAGGGTTTATTTGGATAAAAATTCCAGGTCACACTCATCCTTGAGGAAAGTTGAGGCACGGACTCAGGGCAGGAACATAAAGGTATGCCCACTTGCCTTTGCACACAGCATTGCCTCTGACCAAGGACTTCACTTCATGTCTAGAGAAGTGTGGCAGGCACAGTACAGGTGCTGTTTGCTGGCTGGTAGGCAGGCTTATACTCAGCCAGCTCTGTTATACAGTCAGGGCTTCCTGCTTAGGGAATGGTGTTCCTCATAGTGGACTGGGATTTCCTACATCAATGAACAAGACAGTCCCCACAGATATGCACACAGGCAGACCTGACCCAGGCAATTCTTAACAGAGACTGTGGGAAGGTGGCAGTTAAAGCCAACCAGGACAGATTCAGGAGGTCAAAACAGAGGAACATTTCCATGTGGGCTGAGCAGTCAAGGAATCTTCCAGACATGGGTTGATACAGCATTGAGGGCTAGCTTAATTTGCATATGGAGATGGCTCCTTTGACTGAGGCCTTGTAGAAGAGATTGGTTCCTTGTCTTTGCAGATACAGTTCTCAACCACAACTCTCTTGCCCATCTGATGTTTGAACATGAAATAAAAATTTCCATCTGAACAAAAGTATACAGGAAATTCTTAATCAAATTAGCACTCATCTATTCACAAACACCTCCTGCGGTAGCAGGAGTGTCTACTAACATTTAATGAACACTTAAGTGTCCTGAGCCATCTAAGAGTATTGCCCATTTATGCCTCCCACAGCCTATGGGCTTGGACATCCACTTTGCATTCAGGGAAAACGAAACTGATTGAAGTTCAGTTAGTTGCTAAGGATCACATAGTTGATCCACATTAGAGCTAATGTCTGAATCTGAGCACTCTATTCCAGACAGGAGAACACACAGCTCTCCCTGCGGTGGTTCTTGTCTTCAGCAACCCATACTTTTAGAGCTGCAGACTGAGAAACACCTTCAGAGAAGCAGTTCTGGGGGCGCCAGGCCGGCTAAAGGCAGTGTCATCAGTACCCTAGCCAGCAGAAGACTGGTACATACTTCGTCGTGTATATTTGTTTTATTGTGGGCAATGTTATTGTGCTCAAATTTTTAATTGAATTCTCCTGATTCTAGAAGAAAAGAGGAGAAGAGAGTGGGGCCCAGAAACACAGGTCTGTCTTTGGACGTTCCCTGGCCTCAGTTTCTAGACTTCCCAATGCAGTCCCGCACAGCTGAGCTTCCTAGTGCTCCAGCCCTCCATGAAACATGTTCTCAGTTTCAAAACACCTGGAAGCAGGACCAACTCAGGCCAACACCAGTCACCATGTGCCTGCATACTCCAGAGATCAGATTACTGCTTGTTCTGGCTACTTCAGTTACCTGAGAAGAGGGAACCACAACTGAGAAGATAACCTCTGTAAGATTGGCCTATAGGCAAGCCTGTGGGACATTTTCTTAATTAGTGACTGATGTGAGAGGGCCAAGCCCACTGTGGGTAGTTCTGTCATTGGTAGGTAGTCCTGGAGTGTATAAGAAAATAACCTGAGCAAGCCAGGAAGAGTAAGCCAGTAAGCAGTGTTCCTTCACTCTATGTCAGTTCCTGTCTCCTGCTTCCTGCCCAAGATCCTGCTTTGGCTTTCCCTAGTTATGAACCATAACCTGTAAGACAAATAAACCCTTCCCACCTCAAGTTGATTTTGGTCATGATGTCTCATCACTGCAATAGAAACTGTAAGACAGTGTTCTTAAGCCAATCATACGTGAAGCTGGGCACCCACAACTCTCAGGAGCCTTGGAGAGATGGTGACATGCTTTGTTACAGCACCAGCCACATTCCACACCATGTCGCACCTGGAGGCACAAAAAGTGAACCAAACACTGGTCTCAGACAGCTCAGTCAGGGCACAGGTTCCTAACGTGAGGTCTATGAATGATCTTCAGTGAATCTGCAAGCACCCTAAAGCTAGAGAGATTTTATGCTTCTGTCAAGGAACTCACATTTATCCCCAGGGAGAAACTTCATTTTAATTTTTTTTAAAAATCAAATTCTATTAAGGAGTCTGTCATTTAGGAAAGATTGAGAATCACTGACAATGTAGGCAAGTCGGAATCTAAGCAAATAGGTCATGGTAACAGACGTTCTACAGAGAAGACATAAAGAAATCATTGTTAAGAATTTTGAGATGGAGCTGGAGAGATGACCAGCAGTTAGGAGTGCTGGCTTCTCTTCCAAGGGATCTGGGTTCAGATCCCAGTATCCACACGGTGGTTCACCAGGGGATCTAATGTTCTCATCTGGCCTCCATGGGCACTGCATGCATGTAATGCACAGATATACATGCAGGCAAAACATTTGTGCACATTTAAAAGAGAGGAGAGAGAGAGAGAGACAGAGACACAGAGAGACAGAGACCGAGACAGAGAGAGAGACAGAGAGAGAAAGTATACAAATGGGCTAGGAGCTTAGCTCAGGGATAGAGCACTTGCCTAATATATGAAGGTTTCATCTGCAAGTACTGTGATAGCAACAACAATGATGCCAATAAAAATAATGATGATGGTGACAAAAAACAAAGGTTAATACTCTTTCACTGGAGGCTGAGAGAGCTCAAGGTTCTCTCAGCAGCTGACGGCATCTGGAGATACATTACTAAGTAGGAATCTAATTGAACGGAAGACAAGAAAGAAGGCAACCCAAGTTCTGGACTCCAAGGCCAGCACATCCAGCCTGTTCTGTGCTGCACACTTCTGGAATTTGTATGACAAGAATATGGACTGTGAGGATTTGGACACTGGTTGTAGAGGTTTCCCAAAAGTCAGTGCCTAAGTTTCCTTCCCCAGCAGAGGGTGATCACCAGCCACACTGTTGGTTGAGCGCAGATAAAGGCGAGAATCCCCAATATGACCCTACCACTGAACAGCAGGAGTCTGACCTCAGGAAACAGGCTGTCTCAGCCCCAAGAAGGTCAACTTCACATTTCAGCTTCCTCTTCCTGAAAACTGGCCTTGATACTTGATAAATAAATCATGCAATCTTCCCTTCACACCCTGCCCCAAATGAAAACATTCATGTTACCACCACTTCACAACTGGCCACTGTGGGCCCCTGACAATCAATTACCCACCAGAGATGAAATTATTGTTTAATGGCTCCTGGAATGGGCTCCCACTCTGACATTCATCCCAATCAATAATGCATCAGCAGGGACGAAAGAAATTACCTGCCTCCTGCTAAGTGAAAGAGTCCATTTCTATGCAGTGCAGCCCTTCACGCCTACTGAGCAGGCCAGCACAGGTGGGTGGCCACATTTTGAGCACCTCACTCTAGAGAGATGGTAAGCAGCTCTCAGTTGAAGGGCTGTGTGCAGCTACCCGCTCATGCTCAGGCCTTTGAGGTGGGTAGAAATGGGACTGAGGACAAGTCGTAAAATAGATCTGGTTTATGATACATTCTTTGCCACTCTCTCTTCACATACATTTTTACTAAATTCTTTATCTCCCGGAGATAGATAGCAAACAAGTTCCTTATGGAATATTTTGTGAACCACAGGTGAATCATAGCTCTGTAACTTTCTAGTAGTATAAGCTTGAACAAATCTTTCACCTTCTAGAGCCGAGTTTTCTCATCTGTAAGAAAAGACCACACATAACGTATGTATCCCCTTTCCTTCGCATGTGGATTTGGGAACATGCTCTATATGCATACATGTGATTAAATCTATTTACTGATGGGTGACGTTAATTTAAAGAAAGACTCTTGAGGAGACCATCTTAGAGCATTTTCACTCTATTTCAATATTCACATGCCATCAAAAGCAGAGAGATATGTAATGTTCTCTTTAGATCAGCCTAGAGGCATTTAAATAAAACCAAAACTCCAAATGAGGCTTTCCCCTACCTCCTTCCCTGTTTACCTCCAACCAACTATCCACCCTCCTGTTGGATTTGTATTAGATGCTGACCATTGACCAAACCTTGGAGTTATGCTTTACACACATACACACACACACACACACACACACACACACACACACACACACCACAGTGTGAGTAAATTCAGATATGGTAAACAATATGGCAATATTTAAGTCTCTTTCTGTCTGTCTGTTCTTACAATAACATAGAGAAATTTGAGTAGAGAACCAAAAATGATCATTGTCACATGTAGCATGTCTCTTTGACTGGTAAGGGCTTGCATTAGAAGCTGAGGAGTGAGCCCACCATACTGGAGGGGCAAGAGATTGCAGATGCAGAGTCAATGAAGGCATTTTGGTAGGGGTGTGTGTCTTATTATTGCTACTTGATCTGATGTGCACAGTCAGTTCCTTACTTTGTCCCAATCCTACTGTTCTGTGCTATGTTTATTTTCTTGATGGGTGAAGGGATCCAAGGAAGCCAAATGACTCATCTGAAATCCTAGAGAGACTGGGGGGTAGAGATGGAACTGGAATTCACTTGCTTTAGTTCCCACCCTTGGGCCTTTAAATTTTCTTTTTGAATGTCTATTTTTCTCCAGCGTTATTTGTGGAGTAACACTTATATGGCATCAAGTCATTTTTTTCATGCCTTACTGAGCTATAATTGACAAGTACAAATTGTGCACATTCAAGGTATGCACTGTGATTAGACACAGACACACACCGTAATGATTGCTACAATCAAATCAATTGACAGTCTACCCCCACTCTTACAGTTATTCTTGTGTGTGCATGCCCATGTGGTGACACTTCAGAGTCACCTTCTCAGCAAATTCTGTTAAATGACATTGTACAATTAGCAGCAATCAACATGTTGTTTCTTAGATCTCTAGAAAGTATTTATCATATAATAAAGTTGATAGCCTCTGCCCCCAAAGTCTCCACTTCCTTTGTGCCTCACCCTCTGGAAACCACCACTCTCCTTACTATGCTCCTTTAATTTCTACATATAAAGTAGGTAAGTGTGTGTGTGTGTGTGTGTGTGTCTTATTTTACTCTGTATAAAGTCTCCAGGTCTATTATCGTATCTGGCAAGCACGTTGCCTTTTATGGTCAAATACTATTCTTTACATTGTTTTCTTTAGCCATTCACCTGTTAGAGGGACTCTCAGGGTGAGTCCATGCTGGGCTAATGTATACAGTGCTACAGCAAACACGGAAATGCATATGCATCTTTGATATGCCCATTCCATTCTGGGCAGGGATTCTTCAACTTTTACTGTGCCTCTGTATCACTTTAAATGGAAAGGGGAGACCAACTCAACAGTGTTGACTGGGCCAGGACCCACACCATCCTGAGTCACGGTGAGAGGGGCTGGCAGAGGATAAAGACCCCATGGTCAGACATGAAACCAAGGCAGATCAGTATCCCACAGAAAACATTTGAAAGAGTTAGAACAAAATAGTAAGGAGATCCTTCGAGGGTGATGGGAAGGGTACCAGATAAGATAGTATCTGAAGAGGTAAGGACAGCCATCTTTTGCTGCAATCTACTAGCTCAGCTCACTGTTGGTTTGAAGTAAGAATGAACTCTAGACAACATCAGCACTGCCATTTCGTTACCTTGATGGGATGGTAGGGGATGCTTCCTGGCACAGAGGCTCCCTCACAGGAAAATGAGATTGACACCTTCAACTCCAATGTGACCGTTACCATCAGAAGTTTATTGAGCCTCACTTGTAAGCCTAGCAAAAATGAAGCAATAAGGTATATGCAAATGTAGGCCTCTGCAGCATAGGAGTGCTTCATGGTGACTGAAAGATATAATTCCTTACTGCAAAAACCTGTATTAGTAATTACATGCTGAAGTCTCTTGCTTTGTGCTCAGAAGAGTGCCATATGGTTGTAGCAGATATTTGCTTGCTTGTGTATGGTCTTGGCTTGAACTCCAGGCTCTAGTTTGAATATCACTGGAGACATCAAGAACGAGCCAGTTTCTTGTAAGTATGGGCAATGGGTGGCTAATGTAGCTGGATACAGACACCTCTGCATAGGAAGGAGGAGTGTGAAACCTGGAAACCTGCCCGCAAAGAGATGGATTCCTAGACAGAAGAGCCATGTGCTATATTCACTAAGTCAGAGACTTCATTTTCAATTAATTTTCCCATTAAGCATCCTGGATGCTTCTCACTGGACATTTACTACTTTGAGCTAAGATGCCAGTCTTGGCTTGTCTACTTTCTCCTCTTCTTTCTCACTGTCTCCCTGTTTTGACTCCTTTTCCACATAGACAAGGGGATCATTTTTATTCATAGTTTTTACCAGATGGAAATCAAGTAAGTGAGTTTCTGTTACTTGGTCTTCTCTTTACAATGTGTCATCAAGATCTTCACAGGTCAATAGTTAGAGATCCAACAAGGACACAGCCTCTTAATTGAAAGAGTATTTTCTGGAGTTCTCTTCAGGGGACTCAGCCACATTCCCCTGTTGGGAGCTTCCAGATCTTTTCCACTTGAGTCACTGCGAGCTGTTGCAGTGAAAATCAGAGTCTTTGCACAGCTTAGTTCTCTGCCAACTTCCAGGTTAGCTTCTGATCACTGCTAGTTTGGGGAGAAAGCATATGTACTTAGCTACGGTTTGATCCTTCTTACCAGACTCTTGTCTCCCACTTACCTTCCCATCAGCAGCAGTTGAGACTGCCTTACCCCACCCACTTTCTTGCCAGTTTTATAAGGGGAGGTGTCTGTTTTTAAATGTTCATAGTTCTTCGAGAGATGTTAATCAGTAACCATATCCAATACCTAAAACTTATATCATCTTTTTTTGCAGTCTCCAAAGTGGTTTTTATTACATTAGTTGACTCACCTACCTCCCACAGCACTGCTGTGGCTGGTTTCTATAGCAGCAGAAACACTGGCCCAGAGTGCACAGTGAACTTGTCCATAGCCTGGAGGTTGGCTGATGCCAGAAGGACAGCACTCTATGGACTGATGAGTCCAGGGAGCCTTTCCCACACCCCAAATCCACCTTTCTCTGCAAGTGTAAGTTATTTGACCCCACAGTGCAGTGAAATGAGCCTTGTCTATGCCTCTGGCCTGGTTCTACCATCAAGGTCCTTGCTCCACAGTCAGAGTCCTGGTTGGCTGAATCCTTTCCTTTCCTGGACCTTTCACACTTCTGTCTGAGAATCAAAGGTCTAACATAGACACTTTCCAAAGAGCTCTAGCACTAGCTTCAGTGACTAAGCTAGCCTTGCAGAACATCAGTGAGAGAAACTTTCTTATGGGGGTAAGGCTTATTATGGCAGTAAAGGTTATAGCCCTGGAGAAAGGAGGAAGGAGTTCCTGAAAACTCATGTGTTTTATAATCCAGAAGCTTAGTTTTGTCTTGTGCACACTAAGATTAAACAGCAAGCTTTAAAATATGTTCCCACACAGATCCTGGGCTTAATTACCTGTATATATTATGTATATATGTATGTCTACATGTGGACACATCACAGTGCATGCAGAGGTGAGGAGACAACTTTTAGGAGTTGGTTTACTTCTTTCACATTTGAGACCCAGGCACGGTGGCAAATACATTTACCTGCCCCAGCTCCTGGTGCTGATACATACTAACTGACTATGAAGGTGTTGATACATACTAACATGAATATACTGACTGACTATGAAGGTATTGATACATACTAACATGAGTACACTTACTATAAAGGTGTTGATACATACTAACATGAGTACAATGACTGACTATGAAGGTGTTGATACATACTAACATGAGTACCCTGACTTACTATGAAGGCATTAATACATACTAACATGAGTATACTGACTGACTATGAAGGTAATAATACACACTAACATGAGAACACTGACTGACTATGAAGGTGTTGATACATACTAACATGAGTACACTGACTAACTGTGAAGGTGTTGGTACATACTAACATGAGAACAATGACTATGAAGGCATTGATATATACTAACAAGAGTACACTGACTATGAAGGTGTTGATACATACTAACATGAGTATAGTTAGGCCCCTCACCATAAGAAAAAGGCTTTAATAAACAGCTGAGAGCCTACTGTATGCATATGTAATTTTGAGGATGGTTGTTTTTTTGTTTTTTGTTTTTGTTTTTATTTTGTTTTTGTTTTTGTTTTTGTTTTTCTCTCTTGGCACAACAGCATTAGCCTGTTTTCTTCTGAGTAGACAGAGCTCATAGAATAGGAGAGGCTGGGATGAGAAAGCATTTCTAGAGTCCCCTATGGGCTTTCAAAGCAACACATGTCTCCACTGTTGAAATGAGTTCCCTTTGATCTCCATCACTTAACAATCAAATGAACAGTTCTTCCTTCCTTGAGGGCAAGTGGGTAGAGCACTGAGATGGGGGAGACTGGGTTTCTACCCCTGGAATGAGGCTATCCTATGGGTGATTAGGCCTGGGTTTCCCAATCTCTGTGGGCTTCCCTGTCTTCAGGGGAACAAGATAATGAAGTAGACTGTTGTGTACAGATACTTTGATTTTGTTTCTTCCCGGAGGAAAGATTACAGAATGTAAGATGACTGGGCTAAAGATGCATATTTTAAATTTCTGCATATTTGTGCAATTTAATTTGGCAATTTACGCATAAGTGAAAATGCCTTGAAACTGTAGAATAATATCCAAATAACATGAAGGCCGACATTGCTATTAAATTTAGCTTGGCTATTTGGGGACCTCCTTCCAAGTGTGTATCCAAAGTATTTTATCACTGTGAGTGTTCAGACCAGAGCAGTCTCTTCATCCATAAAATGATGATGATAAAGATGATGATGATGATGATGATAATAATAATAATTACTGCTTTCTGTATTAGTTTTTATGAAGGCCAAATTAAACATTGTAGGCAAAAGTACTTTGTAACTATAAGAATCAAATAATACTAATAGTGATAGGTTTATTTTATTAAGTTGCTTCCTACCTCTTTATTATCTGGCTTTCAAGCAAGACTGCATATCCTTAATGTGTACTGAGGAATATTATGGATGTTCCAGGGAGAGGAAGAGTGAGTCCTGGCTATATGGGTCAACAGTAACTCCTTTGAGTGATGCTTGGTGGATAAATAGGTCATCTCTTTGTCCTAACATCCATGGTAATGACACCAAAGAAAATGCCTGGAACTTTCTGGGACATGTATTACCTGTTGCCCCTATTTCCTGTGTTGTGTGTGAAGTGTGTGTACGTTTTTCATGTGTATTATGCATGTGTGTGTTATGTGTGTATGCTGCGTGTATATGTGTATGTGTTGTGTGATGTGTGTTATGCATGTATGTGTTGTGTGTGTATGTGTGGTTTATGTATGTGTTTCCAAGTTTCTGTGTGTGTGTGTGTGTGTGTGTGTGTGTGTGTGTGTGTGTGTGTACATGTTTGTGTTTGCGGGTTTCTGTATGTAGTAGGGACAGAGTGGCATTGTGCTTGTCACAACACAATGACTTATTACTGATTGGTGTTAGTTGATGTTTTCTCTAGCATTTCAACAGAAGGACAATAACACATGCTGGCTGTCCTGAGGGAACAGGTCCAGTCCATGCAGCCAAGGGATCTGAGACTACTAGGTAATGTTTCTCTACAATCTCTTCCTAGCTCCATGATGGCAAATCCTGCTTTTAACAAGAAAAGCTGTGACTTACAACGGAGCAAATGTCAGCCCAGAGGACCATAGAGTGGGACTCTGTTTCATTTTGTTCTTTTCCAAATAGCAGACAGAGTACCTGAAATCAATGAAATTGAGAGAAAACGATGGCAAGAAGGACTTTTTGTTTCTGCTTTTGTTCTGAACTCCTTGTGCTTGGGGGAGAGCTGTAGACTGCCCCTTGACTGGCAGGCGGCTGGCCCAGAGCACAGGGTTCTCCTGGCAGTGCCATCCTGCTTTCTTATTCTGCTCCATCGGGTCCACAGGCAGCGGCCGCCCCTAGGGCTGCAGGAGGGCTCCTGAGGCACAGCATCCCTTGAAGCTGGGGGAAGGAAGTTGCATCTGAGGTCAGGTTTCTTACAGAGAGCCTGTGGAGCCTGGGGAATTGAAGCTGCTGTGTTTCTGAGCCATGCGGACAAATGAAACTGGGGCTGGCAGGGTGGAGCTGAGCAAGCAGGGAGGTTAAACCCGGGAAAAGGAGAGAAAGGAAAGTAGGCAAATAGAAATCACAAGGTGCCCATGTTTGGCTGTAATCTAACATGACTTTCCCCTCTGTTGGCAAAGGGGGGGGGGCACATGATGTTAACATTCATTATCATGTCATATTCGATTGACTGCCAGAATTTATTATACTCTCTGCTGTTACATACTGAATACTGACAAAACCCATTCTCTCACCCAAGAAAGGTCTGTGCTTTCTAATCTGCACAGAATAACGGGGAGGTGGAAGGCCATCAATACCAGAGTAATGAGTGTCAGAGCGAGGCCAGAACCACAGCACCTGCATTCCACAAACAGCAGGGAAAGGACAGAAGAGGAGGCAACTGAGGTGTGTGTGTCCGCCTCAGGATAATGAAGCGTGAGGTGGGCCTGGCTTCCCACTAGGAGCCGAAGGTGCTGCTGTGGCCACCATTTGTGGGGGGTCAGGCTTATCAGCAACCATGTGCCTTCAGACAGTCTTGGCGAAAGATCCATTTGTATCACTTGGAGAAACCAGCTTAGGCGACTGGATGCTTGCTGACTGTGTTAATTTATTAATGCCTAAATTATGTATTGAGCAACCCCTATGGGCTAGGCACTGTTCTAAACTCATAAAGCTTCAGAAACAGATGTGAGTCTTCAGAATGCCTATGTGGGGAGAAAAGACAGTCTAACCACTGGAAAGGGTGCTAAGTTCACTAATGGAGTTTTGTTTAGTTACTTGAGTATTTATTAACACTGTTGGTTTAAACCACAGAGCATATTGCTGGAAATATGAAGATAAATAGAATAGAGTCATTGCCCCCTTGGGGTTTCACAGAGACTATTAAAGGAACAAAGCAGAAATCCAATCTGAAGAGAAATTAGGAGAAATGTTAGAGCAAGAGGTAATGAGCAGGTGGGCAAATGTGTGGCAAGGTGCTCTGAAGACAGAGCATCATGGGAGGCTCAAAACAAGATAGAGAGCCATTGGCTGAAGAGCTGCCACAGCAAGGTGTGGTATGCTAGAGCTTGTGGCTCTGGAAGGGGTGAGGCCTGGACAAGCACCAGTATTTATTTTGCAAGGTGCCATCTGGGGTCACCTGTGGCCTTGGGGAAATCATGGCTCCAGGCATCCTCTGCCTCAAAGCTTATCCACCTTCTTATTGTTTCCCTTTCTTACTTTTACCCTCCATCCCCCCACTTATCTCAGCATCCATATCCATAAGCATCTTCATCTGAGTGGATGACATGATGATCATGGATGATGAGCTTGAAAGGACCTCGGCTTTCATGGAGCATACCAGAAATGAGATGACATCAGACCTCCAACCCCAGAGAACTGGGAAGGAACAGGAAAGGCAGTGGGTTTTCCTAGAACCTCTCAAATTAACTGATCTGCTCAAAATACTCATCTGTTTGTGGGAGGTGAGAATAGAGAAGGCCAATTCCCAGGACTCTGAACTCAGGAAAATGTGTGATTACAGAAGTTGAATGCTGAGGCCAGAGCTACGGCCTGGCCTGAATCCCCAAAGATAGAACTAAGACACAGATTCTTTTCTATATTTAGAGAGAGAGAATTCCAGAGAGAGGTTTTGCTGTTCACATTTCTCTCAGCCCTGGGGAACATCGTGAGGAATCTAAAATATCCTTGATAGGGGGCCAGCGAATCAATGTTTTAAAGTCTGAAAGAGTAACTCTCATACGGAGTGCTGAGGTTTTATTTATATTACAATGATTCAGATTTGCCAGAGCCCCTAAGGATGGAGCAACTGAGGTAAAGTTATCTTACCAGTTTCCTGTAAACCCAAGGATTCATTTGCATCTTTGTTTGTATAAATTAAAATAATCATTTACATACACATTTGCATACCACACAAACTGTGTACATAAGATTAAATTAATTAGCAGCTCTGATATATAAGTTGCATATAACAAGTACCAACACTAGTGTTGTGGAAAGGGCTGAAGCTTTGGAGTTTCTGACGTGGGGCTGGGTTGGGATTGTGGTCCCACTCCTTATGGGTTATATGTCTTCACTCTCAGGGTTTTTCCACACATAAAATTGTGAAACAGCAATTACTTCAATTACTTACTGTTTCGTCTTCAGGCAGTTTATGGTAGACAGAGTGTACCTATGACAAAACTTGATATGCTCTGTACGAGGAAGAGAAGCAAAGAGCATGACGGGCAAACCTCAGCAGACCTCTCCTTAGTTTAGATCCCCAAAGAAGGGTGGGTGCCTGGGAACCCGCTAATCATGACTTCCATGCTCAGAGTTAACCCTGGACATGTTAGAACTCTCCATCCATCCATCACTCCTCCATGCTTATTGGCCAAAGGCCAGCTCTTTGCTCAGCTGGTGGGTGGACTATGATTTGAACAGTTGAAGGTAACTGGAGGAAGAAGGCTCCTGACCTTCTGTTGGATGAACTCTCTAGGAAGCAGAAATCAAAATAGACTTGGCAGGGAGCAGAGTTCAATGCACTCACTTAAAGCGTAAAGCTAAGGAGGGGCAGGGTTTTTGGACCTCGAGGCAGGTCTAGCCCATGTGAAAGAGTTGGGAGACAGCCTTTAATGCTGCTGCAAAACAAGCTATTGCCAATCCAAAAAGAAACCCACTGCAAACTGCCCAACATGCAGTCCTGCCATGCCCATTTGAGAGACTCAAGTTGCTTCTAAGATGTTTCAGTGGTTTGTGAAGGCAGCAGCTAGTTTCCTGTGCCTGGCCAGTTTCTCCCTTAAAGGGGAATCTAACTGGCATACCCCTGTGGCAAAGTCTTGTGACTACTACCCTGGGAACAGGGAGTTAAAAGTGTGACTGGGTCCTCAGTATTGCTGGATAATCCCACCAAAGGCCCTGGATCTGTTTACTTACCTCCCTCTGAGATGGTTGATTGATACTGCCTTCCTCTTCCTTCTGCTCTCTGGTGAGTCTATCCTTTATTTCACTGTGATAAAGAAACAGAAACACCCCCCCCCCCCCCATTCTAACCTGCCACCCAACCTGTCTCAGTTTCTTGGTCACAACAGTGATGAGCTGTGCCGTCGTCATCTTCCCTTATGGACCAGATTCTCCCTCTTGTTTTTTTTAAGAATCCCTCCCCAGACAGAGATGTCTAGTGGTCATCTCTAGTTCCTATCTCTCTTCTCCATGCTCTGTCAGACACACCCATGAAGCAGACAGTGGGATTCTATCTTGTTTGTTTGTTTGTTTTGTTGTTGTTGTGTTTTTTGTTTTTGTTTTTCGAGTCAGGGTTTCTCTGTGTAGCCTTGCGCCTTTCCTGCAACTCACTTTGTAGACAAGGATGGCCTCTAACTCACAGAGATCCACCTGGCTCTGCCTCCCAAGTGCTGGGATTAAAGGCATGCGCTGCCACCGCCTGGCTTCTTGTTTTTCCCATCCAGTTTTTCTTGTTCTCATTCCAATTAAATGTTGACTCTACCACATTAGTAACATTGTTTTACCAAGATCATTTCAGTTTCCACATTAGTCAATTCCTTGCTGCATTTTGCAGGCTTTTTTTTAAATTGTTTTTGTAGTTTCTTGAGGCTTTCTCCTGGCTGGAGACACTATGCTCTTTGTATTCTTCCTCCTCACTGACCCCTTCTTCATCTCCATCTTCGTCTGTGCAGACTGGCATCTAGCAAGCTGGATGGCTAATAAAAGCATTTCTGAAGGCTGAGCATCTGAGACCACTCCTGGTGTCAGTATCCCTTGTGAGTCTAGTTTCTGCTTCATAAGTGTCACCTTCTAGTGGTGTCCTCACATGGAACAAGGGACACGGCAGCTCTCTAGTGCTTCTTTCACAAGAACACCAATTCTGTCATGAGAGCAGAGCCCTCATTTTACAATGAGCTCCCCACAACCCATCTGTTAATACCAACACCTTTGCAATTAGATGTCAGCATAAGAACAATGTAGAGGAACACAAACATCCAGACACGCATCCATTTTTTTTAGTTTATACTAAACTCGTAGACAAAGATGCTTCCAGGATTCGTGTTTACATCTTAATCTTATCCAACTTTACTCCCTCATCTATTTCTGTGTCTTTAAACAATCTTCATTCACTGATAACTTCCATTCTTTTTCTTTTTAAATTAAACTGGAGTGTCCAACTGTCTCCAGTTAGTTGTGTAATAATGGGTATTTAAAAAAAAATTAAATCAGAGTTCTCCAATCCTGACCTTCCTCTAAATCTCTATCATATATCCAAGTATTTAGACCATCACTTCTGTGTGTGTGTGTGTATGTGCAGGCCAGAAGTAAATCTTGAGTGTCATCCCTCAGGCATTATCCATCCTGTTTTTTTGAGACAGGGTCTCTCATTGGCCTGCATTCACCATGTAGGTTAGACTGTCTGGCCAGTGAGACCCAGGGAACTACCTGTCTGTGCCTTCACAGCACTGAGATTACAAGTGTAATCATACCTGGCTTTTTTTTAGCTGTTTCAGAAATCAAGGACTGGTTCTCAGGCTTTCACGGTGAGTATTTTACCTACTGAGCTACCGCAGAGGTTCCCAATTACCTTAGGAACTCTTGCGGTCATCCTCAACTCCCTTTCCACAGCTTACAATGAACCACCCAGTAAGTGATCCTGGAATGGCCTTTAAAATAGGGTTTGATGACTCTTCACCTCCTCTCCCCTAAGCCACAGCACAGATCCATGGTGCCGCTCTGGTAGCCTCCAGAAACCTTTTGCTGCCATTGTTTGTGAACCTTCATGCTTTGTTCTCCATACAGCCTTGAGGCATCTGTCTGCCAGTGAACCTCTGCTGACACCACTGCACTCAGCCCTCCACTTATAAACTGTCCCCAATGCTAGTGGCTTTAAGTGGTAGCTAAATTTTATTCTGTCTCAGGATTTTGTGGCTAGCCATCCAGGAGAGGCTGAGGGAACCAATTCTACATAGCACCAACAGGAGACAGTCAATGGCATTCAGTTTGGGCTAGCCTGGGCTAGAGGCCTCAAGAAGGCTCCAGTGGCAGAGCGCTTGCCTAACCTGATCAAGGTCTGGGTTTCATCCCCAGCACTGTATGCAAGTAAAGAACAAAAACTAAAATTGAGTGTGAGTTGAGGCAAAATACATTTATTTTTTTCTTGATTCTAGAGGTCAGAGGTCACAGGACAGATTATTGACATAGTGGATCTCTCTCAGGGCTCCATGGGAAAACATGTTTTTTTTGTTTGTTTGTTTCTTTTTTCTGTTCTTGGTTACTCAATACAAGAAACTTGAAATAAAAAAAAAATCAAAACAGAATTTTCCACTCCTGATCTTCTTCTAAAACTCCTTTTCTCTCATTTATCTAGATTAAATCAAGACGCTTTTAGTTGTGTGCACATGTATTTTTGCATGTGGGTGCATATATGCATGGATTTTTGTTTGTATATACATGTATTTTTGTGTGTATATGTGAATGTAGTGTGTGTGTGTGTGTGTGTGTGTGTGTGTGTGTGTGTGTGTGTGTATGTATGTGTGTGCACATGCATGCTCTTATTTCTGCCTTCTAGTGGCTCCAGGCCTTCCTTGGATTGTAGTTAATGATTGCCTTCACCTGCTCATGGCCCTCTTTACTACGGTGTCTCTGCTCTGCAGGTCTTGTATAAAGAGTCCTGTGAGTAGATTGAAAACTTCCATGAATAGTTCAGGACGAATCTCTTTTTTTTCTTTTTCTTTTTCATTTTTCTTTATTAAGAAATTTTCTACTCACTCCACATGCTATCCACAGATTCCCCTTCCTCCCTCCTTCTACCCCCTAGCCCTCTTTCCCAAGCCATCCCACATCCCCACATCCCCCAAATCGAGGTCTCTCATGGGGAGTCAGCAGCTCCAATCCCCTTCCCACTGCATCAAGGCTGTGCAAGGTGTCACACCACAGAAACCAGATTCCAGAAGCCTGCTCATAGACCAGGGACAGATCCCGATCCCCCTGCCTGGGTGCCCCCAAACAGTTCGAGCCAAACAACCATCTTCCATATCCAGAGGGCCTAGTCCAGTCCCGAGGGGGCTCCATAGCCACCAGTCCACAGTTCATGGGCTTCCACCAGTGTGGCTGGTCATCTCTGCATGAAGGATGAATCTGTTTATACTATCCTTAATCATATCTCTGTAAAACTTTCTGTTCAGTGTAAGGTCACAGCCTCAGGTTCTGATGTTCGGAATATGAACCTAACTTTTAAGGAGTCTCTGATTCAACTCTGTCCTGGTTTGCTTTCTATCGCTGTGATAAACACAATGACCAACAACAACTTGGGGAGGAAAAGATTGATTTCATCTGATGGCTTACATTTGATTATGAAGGGAATTCAGGGCAGGAGCATGGAGATTGGAACTGGGGGCCAGAAACTGAAGCAGAAACCCTGGAGGATTACTGCCGACTGCTTCTCATGGCTCACTTAATTTGTCTTTTTATACAAACCAGGACCACCTGCCTGGACATGTCACCACCCGCAGTGGTCAGTCTCCTTCCACATCAATCATCAGTCAGGAAAGCACCCCACAGACTTGCCTACAGGCCAGTCTGATGGGGGCATTTTCTCTGCTAAGGTTTCTTCTTCCCCGATGACTTCAGCTTGTATCAAGTTATCAAAAACTAACAAGCACAAACTTAGTGCATTTTTTTTTTCCAATAAGAATTCGGTGCTAAAATTCAGGGGGGTAGATGGATTCTGGTAACAGCTGCAGTAGCTGTCATTTGTTTCCCAGATTAGAACAAAAAGAATAGAGGACACGCAGTTAGAGTGGTCGTCTAGCCATTCAAAATTTCCTTGTATTTCAACATTTTTTGTTGGTGTGTGTTATATGTGCATGTGCGTGTGCGTGTGTGTGTGTGTTTGAAATGTTTTTCTAATGTAAGTTATATGTATGGGTTGGATTATCCCCAGCGCCACAAACACAGGTCTCATGTTCTTCATTGGGTATGCACTCAAAGGCCACTGCTCAAAGAGACCTTTACTCACCTGGCTTGTCCCATCTCCATCATTTCACCCTAATGCCACTGCTCTCCACAGTTCTGCTCATCACTTGGCTGTATATGACCCGTGATTTGCCTCTGTTTTCTTGCCACAACTAAGGACTTTTTGTCTGTATCATTTACCACCAGATCTCCAACTTAAGGGAAAGAGATTTGGAAGGGATAAGGCTTAGGGGAGTCTTTGGTACAGGAAGGGAAGGCTCAGAAGTCCCTGAGAAGGGTTTATTAAACATCGAGGAAATCCAGTAACTCCTCTGTGTTCAAGGAACTGGGTAGGTGTGGGGAGAGCAGGTAGTGATGATACTGTTGCTCCCAGGCAACTCATTAGAAATGCTTTAACTTGACTTGTATTTATTTCCTATAATTGCCTGTGGGAATCCAGAGAAAGTCAGGTCCCAAATGTAGTGATAGGAAAGAGGCTCTGGAGGGCTTCCTTCCAGTGATGCCACTGGCAGCCCCCTGCTTTCTGTTTGGCTTAAGTACATCATCGGTTTTGAATCTTACACAGAGGGAGAGAATCTGGCTTGGCAAATGCTCTTCTCTGGTAAGGGTCAAATATAGGAAGGAGTGGAATGTTCCCTTGGAGTGAACCCTTCCTACTGAGAATTCTAGAATGAAAATGAATTTAAAATATCAGGGCACAGCAAGTAGTTTGTTTTATTCTTCATTAAATTCCCAGCACAGAGCCCAGTGCCTGTCACATAATAGGCACTCAATAAATATTAGTAAAATAATGAATTCTACTGGGGATTCCATATGCAGCTCCTGTTGAATTCAAATGTGAGACTTGGTACTATTGAAGAGAAACCTGGCCATGTCTCAGGACCTGTAGGGCCAGCAGGAGGCCAGAGTGCCCAGCTCACACCACCTTCCACTCCCTTCTTAAGATGGTTAAGACTGCTTTGGTAGGAAGGAAAGAACCCTGTGAATTGGTTAGAGCAAAATGCCCCTTGCAGGGATTTCTCTGGCGATTCTAACAGAATCCACAGATCTGAGTACTAGGACAGCTCTGGGAAGTCTGGGAAATTCAGCCAGGACGAGCATCCAGGGCTTGAAAGGCTGCCAGCTTCCCTTACACCTGCATCCCAACTTTCTTTGGCTACAACCTGGCACCTTTTTCTTACTGGAAAACAAAGTGGCTATAAACAACTCCTACAATCCAGTGCTTAACTGAAAAGAGAGGCTTGGGTGACTCTCTGGTACTGAACTTGAGACCCGAGGGGAAAGGGAAGTTGTTCTAGCTGGTTATGTGTGCCACGTGTAAGTCAAGCCACTGCCATTAGAGGGTCGAGTCCTGTGAGAACACAGTCACACCTGTGGAACTGTGGGAGCACTAACGAGTATGCCATCTTCCCGAGAGCCTGTTGTGTTCACTCCACATGAACGTACCTTGTTTACAGATGCATTTGCCTGAAGGCCGGCCTGAACTTGTTCCCCATAACTTATGGGTTGCTTCACAAGGAAAACTTGGGTCACATCAGGCTACTTTCTAGGAAATTGGGAATTGCTGAACTCAGAGGCTAGAAGAGTTGGCGGTGGGTCAGAAGTAGAAAGGGTACTGTGGGAGATGACCCAAATCAGGTTTGGGTTGAACAGCGCAGTCAAACCCTAGGATGCTCAAATTTATGAGGAAGCAGGAGCCATAAGCAGTGCAAGAAGGTACCCAGAAACACATCCTAAGCTGGTCTTACACAGACAGGAGCCAGTGGCTTTGATAAAGTTGGGGGAGGGGGGAGCTATGAGGGGTGTAACCTCTAAGAGAGAAGCCAACAGCTGGCTTCAGCTTGGCATCTGCCCTGGCTAGTTTCCAGTGCTTTCTTGACACAATCTGGAATTACCTGGGAAGGAGTTTACCGAAGAGATTGCCCCAATCAAATTGACCAATGGCCATGACTGTGAGAGAATGGCTTTATTGGTGATTGATAGGGGAGGGCAGCACAATGTGGGTGGCACCATCCCTTAGCAGATGAGTCTGAGCTGTATAAGAAAGCTAACTGAACATGAGCCAGAGAGTAAGCCAGTAACTAAGCCCTTTCTCCACAGTTTCTGCTTCCAGCTTCTCACTTGAGTTCCCACCCTGACCTCTCTTGGTGAGGCACTATAACCTATAAGATGAAATGAGCCTTTTTCTCCTCAAGTTGCCTTTGGTCAGAATGTTTTATCATAGCAACCGAAACAAAACTGAAACAGGTTTTACTTTAAGTACACCTGCAGCCTCGGGGCTGGAACAGAATGAGAAAATGAGGCCAGAGTCTCTATGGTAAACTTAATAGGGTGGAAAGGGTTTTGTTCACTTTAGAGCTGAGGGAACTTTGGGTCATGGAGTCAGGCTAGAGGTCAGACCATCAGTGAGCGATCTTAAACCATGTACTTGTACGACAATTAACGGTGACTTTCAATTCATCATAACACATTTGTCTTGGGTTACCTTTACCCAGTGATTAGAGTCCCAGGGCTCTATTGGACTGATGGAATCATTTGTAAGGAAAATGAGAAAGGAAACACACTTTTATTAGGCACTTTAAAAAGTAGTTCCCTTCAGTATGAAGTTTTAATTTACCAATTAGTCATCACACATACACAAACACCCACACCCCCAGCTACAGAAAAGTTGTACATAGTTCTATATTAAATCAGTATTATCTCTGAAAACGTGTATTTATTATGATAAAAATTTCCCACCGTGATTGATTGAAACATTTTAATTAATAGTATCAAGAAGATGATTTTAAATATCATCTTGCTAACTAGATATTGCTGTTTAATTTAAATTTAGTAGTTATTGCTTAATCACTGCTGGTAGTTGGTTTCTGGTAGATCCTAAAGAAGTACACATGTGCTCTAGGCCCTAGAACTTGTGAATGTGGTCTTACTTGGAAAAGGGGGTGTAATGAAGGAAATTTGTTTCCATGTCTTTGCAAGTATAATTAATGCAAGAATCCTTAGATGAGCTCATGCAGATTGCTAGGTGGGCTTCAATCCAGTGGCAAATGTCATTAACAGAGTCTGGGACAGAGGGAAGGACATCTAGACACAGGAGAAGGCTCTGTGAGGATGCAGGAAGAGACCAAAGTCAATCTTAGCCTAGAAGCAGCTGAAAGAGGCAGTCTCTTCTCCTGAATTCTTCAGAGGGGGCACGGATTTGTTAACATCTTGACTGTAGACTTGTAACCTCCAGGCCTATAAGAGAATAACTTTTCCAGAAAAGCCACTTTCTTTCTGCTGGTTTGTCCTGGTGGCCACAGGAAACTGATGCAGTACTATCCCCTTTCCTTTTATGGAAATCTTGCCCTTGCTTCAGTCTACCATAGCAAAATGTGCCTGGCAGAGAAAAAGAGGTCACATGATGGTGGCCATGTGAAGCAGGGTGGGGCATCTTAATTAGGGTTTCTATTGCTGTGAAGAGACACCATGACCCACAGCAACTCTTATAAAAGAAAACATTTAAGTGGAGCTGTCTTACAGTTCAGAGGTTTAGTTCATTGTCACTGTGGTGAGAATCATAACAGGATGCAGACAGATATGGTGCCAGAGAGGTAGCTGAAAACTCTATATCTGGGTTGGCAAGCAGCAGCAAGAGAGTGTGCCACTGGGCCTGGTTTGAGCATCTGAAACCTCAAAACCCACCCCCAGTGGCACACTTTCTCCAACAAGGACACACCTTCTAGTAGTGCCACTCCCTATGGGCCTATGGGGGTTATTTTCATTGAAACCACCACATAGGAACTCAGCAGATATAACCCCCATGTACACATCTTCCAAGGACCTACTTCCTCTGACCAGACCCTCCTTCTAGTATCTCCTAAAAATCTATTCAAAATGTGAATCCATTTAATGGATTAAACTTCTTGTAATTATCCCTGGAAAGCCCATCACAGGCAGACCTGGAGATCTACTTCACAATCTTCTATCTGATTCTGCATTGACCATGAGTCATGAGTAAATATCACAATCTATTTTTTCCAAGCTGATCTGTCATGCTTGCTTTGCATCTGGGACATTTTTTAAAAGCATGTCTTCAATGTTTCATACATCTCAGGAAGTATGTCTAGTGCTCTTTGGGATTATTGTAAACTGTGCCATGGATTTATGAGCTTATAACACTATTGTCCTCCTTTTGGAGAAAGAAAACTTGGTTAAGGACATTTCTGTGCTTTCTGGTCATCACAATGCTGGACAGTGACGTGATTGTGGTACTTGAGATATCTGAATCCATAGCTCACAGTCTCAGCCTTGGGTTTTTGACAGAAAATTCTCTTGCTATTTTGGAGACAAAAGCACTTCAGGAAACCAAAGGTTTCCCTCTCTGGTTGTGTGCTTGCTTGGGCTAATAAATTGCTGCTTGTACCTTTTCCCTTGTATCTTGGTGTCTCCTTTGCCCCAAAGAGCTTTCTTCCTCCACGCCTTTCCTTCAAGCTGACCTGCAGCTAAGATGCTTCTTCTAGTCCAAAATGACAAGAGAGGTAAGTGTGGAGATGGTTCTGCAGTATCTCATTCCAGCTGGGCTAAAGATATAGCATTGTAATTTGTCTCCTCACTTCCCTATGAAGTCTCTTATCTCGATGGTTGGAGTGAATTAATATTACTGCATAATGCATAAACTACTAGGGGTCATGTTTTAGATTCTGTCATCAGAGATTTCTGAGAATTGTATTAAAGGGTTAGGCTTGTTCGTTTTTGCCCTTAAATCAGTGTGAATAAACTTCATCACCTCTTCCTTCTCCCTTACAGACTTACAATGCATTTGTGAGGTCTAGGGCCCGGTGTGTCCTTGCCATGGCAGTCCTCTTTCTGCAAAATTCCTCACAAGCAAGAGGAAGAAGACAGAAACATAACCTGACAATCTCCTGAAACTCTTAAGAGGTCTGAAAGAAGCATAGACATCAAGGTATTACTAAAGATAACTTTAAATTAAAATCATCATTCCAAACACACACATACACACTAGATTTTTAAGAGGGAAAAATATAACTCATTCACTTGGGATTATTTATGTAAATACTTTCAAGAAGAGGCCTAAAGGCATTTTTCTTTTCAGCAACCCTTTGAATGGTTTCTATCTTTCTCATCTGTTTTCATCTCAGTTCCACTTTAATGTCCTTTAACTGTATAGTTTGATGTGTCACCACTGATGCTAGGCACCAGATAAATACAGCAGAGTGCTAGCATACATCTTCTTTATGGGGAATATATATACAAAGTTGCTTCTGCATTTAGACACGTGCTCCATATATTTGGAACCTGCAGCTGACAGACGAAATAATAAACCAACTTTGTAAAGTAACAGATTCCCAATAGTTTAGGGCATTGAAGAAATCTTGACAACCCTTTTTATTATGATGTATAGACAGCATTCATTCAGCTGCAAACATTGATTTTTTTTTCTAGCAAGTTCTATGCACTCTGCTAGGCATTGGGGGATACCACACGACTAAAATGCAGAGTGTGTTTGAGACTTAAGGTCTGAGGGCAGGTCTGGGTATAAATGACCTGAAAGAAAACAATGCAGTAACTTAAGTGGGGTGTCATGGGGACAAAGGGGAGAGAGCTACTGATATTTTGTGGATATAGGTTGCAGAATACAGCCAAATTTATCTGTTTTATGAGCAATAAAGAGTTAATTGAGGTATATTCAGAGCTAAAAATAGCATTTATTCTAGCCTAAAAAATATGGTGATAAGTGAGTGACAAATTACTCATGTTTGTTTCTTTCTTAGGAAAGAAAAAAATATTACTTGCCACCACGAACAGTGATTTTTATGTTGCCAAGGTCTGGCTCCAGTTCATATGGGAGAAGAAAATCATGAAAAGCAGCTGTGATAGCTGCCTTCAAAAATTTGAGGGGCTGTCATATGGAGAAAGAATTACAGTTGCTTAGAAGTCTTCTAGAGGTCCCTGGCTGGATCCCTAAGGCAGAACATACAGGAAGCAGTGTAGCTAGCTTCATATGAGAAAGAGCTGTCTCTTTGGGAATGGCTTCCCTGGGGAGCAGTGAGTTCCCTGTCAGCAGGTGGATTCACAGTGAGCTATATGACTTTTCTAGTTACCTCTCTGTGGCTGTGATAAACACACTGACCAAAAGCAACCTGCAGAAGAAAGACTTTGTTTCATCTTCCAGGTCATAGTCTGCCATGGAGGGGAGCTAGGGCAGGAACCCAAGGAAGGACCCCGATGGCAGTCCTACTTGCTAGTCTACACAGCGTTATTTCTAATTAGGGAACTCCTAGCCACATCAGTACAGCAGGGGCCATGGAGGATGCTGCTTGCTAGCTAGCTCACCCTCATGGCTCACTCTCAGGATCACGCTTAGCTACTACCTTTTTCATAACAACCCAGGACAATCAGTAGGGATGGTTCTGCCCACAGTGGGCTTAACCCTCCTAAGTCCATTAATTCTCAAGACAGTCTTCCACAGGCATGCCAACAGACCAGCCTGATAATGACAGTTACTCAGCAGAGACTCCTCCCCTACACCAGGTGATTCTAGACTGTGTTATAATTAATACCAAGCGGCACAATGACCATGTGGAGAAATGAACCAGCTTGTTTTTTTCCTCAGGTCCAATGAGTTCTTCATTAGGTAGAGAGACTGATTCTGGATTTGAAATGAGAAAGATGTTTTGCAGAAGAGCCTGAGGTACCACATAGCATTGGTGTTTAGGACAAAAGATTCTCATTCCATTCTTGAGACCCCCAGGCAGAATAATTATATTCTATTATCCACTCTAACTTCCTCCAGCCTTGAGAGAGAAAGGTAGATAAAATCATTGCAATCCCCTAGAGGAGAAAGCCTCTAAAATAAGCCAGGATCACATCTACCTTCTATCAGGGTAGGGAATACAAGGCTTATTTCATGATGAGATGGTGGGGACTTGCAGGTTCTCAGAAGAAGAGGAGAGAGAAGGGCAGAGCAGTGTTTATTTATAAAGCCAGATTTTTACATACAGTGCCCACCAAGGATTTAGTGCCATGCTTCAAGTGAATAAATCCCTCCAGTGTCAGAGACATAAGACGTTGTCAAGCTGCCTGTGAGACAATGTGATCATAAAGTCTTAGAACCGAAATACCTCCAGTCACCTTGGTAAGAAAATAATCCTCTCTCAAGTGATGCTTTGAAGTTTAATGGAGTCGCTCCCTATCCAGTAAATGACGCCTAGTGCTGTGCCGAGAGATTGGCGTGCGGCTGCTAGAGCAGAGGAGGGATGCTGCTTGCTTCCACACTCTGAGGCCTCCCAGACTGACCCCAATCTGCTTTTATAGCACCAGTTCCCATAACTGTCCTATGCCAAACATATGCTTCATCCAAACCATCTACTCAGCCTGCCTAGGAAGGCCATAGGGAAGTTATAAGCCTGGGACTCCGCCAGGGAAGGGTAAGAAATGCTCTTCTGACTCAAATGTGGGTTTAACTGAACAAATAGGATGAGATTAAAAATCGAGGCCAGGTGGGGTGTGATTACATGGCTGGGTTGGACCTGTGATCAGATATGTATCGAGCTAGATAAGGAGGGTAGAAATGTTCATCCTAACAGAAAACCTGCACTGATGCCATGCTTGGCTCACATAGAATGCAAGGAGCAGAGTGAATAGGCTGGAGACAGGAATCCTCAAGGCTGGAGTTAGGGCTTCAGCCAATCTGGGGTACAAGAAGTCACAGGATTTGCCCCATACAGAGGCATTTCCCTGCAACCAAATGCCATCTCATCTTGGGATCCTCCACCTGAGCAGGATTAAACCCCATGAACAGAAGAGAAGGACACCAGAGAGTTCCTTCCCATCCCCAGGGGATCTCTGAAGACAGCATTTAGGACATGGAAGGATTTCCTCACTGGAACACTGAGAAGGTGACAAAAGGGTTTAAGAGAGACAGAATTACAGCGTGTTGTGAGAGCAGTCCACAATTCACTTTCAAGTGCAGCACAAAGCAGTGGAAATACAGGGGTTTTCCTTCTGTAAGGAACTGATGGCTCTCCTTCCTGTAGCTCTAATGCCGTCTGGATCCTTTTCACGTGTTACCTATCCTGACTATAAACCAAAAAGGTCTGTGCTAGTTTAAATACCCTGGTAAAGGAACTTTTCTATCAAGGCACATTTCACAAAGGACACATTTTAAGGCATGGGTCATCATGGGTTGAGTACTATAGCAAGCTACACTTTAATATAGCTCTGAGAAAGCTGGTATGACTGTCATGCATCCGAGGTGTGCTTTGCCTCCTCCCTAAGATAGATAAGGCCAAGTTGATGGGAAGGAATTAGATCACACAGGACTGTGAGGCCATGGCATAGCCTTCCTATTAGCCTAGAGGACTAAGGGCACTGGAGAAAAATAAGCAATAGTAAATAATTCTGCAAGTAAAGCCTTGAGGATGAATGAGAGAGAAACAAAATCCAGGGGACCTGTGGGTGTGTCATCTGATTCAACTCTCCTGAGGCTGGGTCCATTTTATCCTCCAGTGGGCAGATCATCTCTCAGGCAGACTTGGAAGGCAGCAGTGGAATGCCAATTGTTTCCCATGTACACTGGCATAAGGAGAAGATTCCCAAATATGTGACTTAAGAAGTTTGCAGTAGAGAGCAGCAAACAGAAAGGGGATTTTTGAGCATTCTCTATGCTGGGAATAGAACCGTCCTTAATTTGGATTAAATACACGTAAAAGAGCCATTATGTACAGAACCAGATTTCGCTCTTTATTTTCCTAGCAATTAGTAATTTCTGACTTGAATCAAGTGCAGCGCTTTGGTCTTCAGAATATGGAAGGCTTCACATTTCTAGAAAGTTTGTCCATGTGATGGAGAAACGGAAGAAGTGATTCCAGTAGAGGAACCAGTTCTCTCACTATGGGCCAAGGTGACCTTTTCTTGGTGTTCTTTGAGGTGGTTAGCTCTATCTTTGGGACTAGCCTAGGGTGATGGAGCTAGGACAGGCATGACCACAGGAGTAAAGTGAAGACAACTTTCAACAGATGACCTGGTTAGGTAAGGTAGGGAGATGGGAATTTTCTCATATATGTGAGCACAGTCTCTTTATTAGAAGTGGGATCTTTCATGAGTATGGCAAGACGTAAAAAACGTAATGAAAAGCCTTGTCTTATTCTATTTTGTGTTGTTAGAATCCAATACCCAAACCGAGTCAACTCATAATGAAATTTATTTCTTATAGCTATGGAGGCTGGATGACCAAGAGGCTAGCCTGGGCATCTGATAATACCCTTCTTTTGTACCACAGTGTAATGAGTACAGACAGAGCCATCCAGAGTGCTAACTTGAGACTCACCCTCTTTTTACAAAGCAATGCCTATGACCACATTAGATTAGAATCATTTGTAAAAAGGCTCCAGTTTCAAAGACCTTTAACATATAGCTTTGGGGACATCATGGGAGCTTTTTTGGGAACAGAGTCAAACCATAGCACCTACTATGGTTGCTGTAAGTAAAGTCATACAACTAAGAAGCCTGATGTGATGGCAAATGAGGTAATCTTAGCATTCAGGAGGCAGAGTCTGGAGGCTCAAGACAGGAGAACTTGTCTCAAAAATAAAGCAAATCCAAACAATCAGCCAACCAGACAAACAAACAGAAACAACTAAGGTCAATTCAGGTTTATTTAAGATGAGAGATTTTTCAGATTTTCTCAGTTTTCTTTTGGCACAAACAGGCTCATCACGCTTCTGTCATTGAAATGTAAAGGGTGAGTTAGAGCTAGTGAGTGAGGAATAGATGACAATGCTAACTTAACCTAAAATATCCTGGACAGGGAATGTCAGTTCAAAAGCCCAAGAGTAGAAGGGAGTTCATTGCTTTAAGCACTTTGAAGGTAGTTTAGTGTGACACAGTGACAGAAAAGGGATCATAAGAAATAGGTCCATGAAAATCCTTGTTGGACGGTTTAAAGAACTTTGACAGGGAAGATCTCTAATGAGCTGTGAAAGCAAGACCAGAAGGGCACACTCTGCTTTGGAATACAGGCAGCCAGTAAGAATGGAGTGGTGGAGAATGAGAGCCTTCCTGAGAGGCTAGGAAATGATGTGGACAAGACGTGATGGATATCTGCATTAAGACCTGGCTGCAGGTATGCAGAACAGAAGGATTCTTTAAAAGGAACCCACCTGGCATGGTGAGATGATTCAAATCCATGAGCCATTTGTGGGAGCGAGGTGATAAAGATGATTGGCCAGGTTTCAGGTTAGAATTACGGCAGCATCAGGGAAGATGACTAAACAATGAAGTATGCTTGGAAAATCAAGGAGGGGAGGAAATGGGGGAGAGAGAGAGTCACCTGGTTTTAGGTGTGCTAGGAAAAGTATTGTGAGAGAAGCAAGAATGGATATCTCTAATATTCTGGATATAAGTCAGCGCTGGAGGAGTGGATTTAGGATTCAGAAGATGTCATTCACATGTGCCCAACAAGAAAGTGAAAATGGGGTATAGCTGTATGAAACTGACATTTCTAATGTTCACAGAATGCTCAAATGGCTAGGGTCCTGGGGATTCATCCCTACTCAAATGAAGAGGCTAGCAGTGGTCTTGAGTTAGCTCAACAGCTACCATGTGCTAGATGTTACCAGACTGCTACCGTCAGCTGAACCCCCACAGCTCTCATTTTTTAGCAGTATTATTTGTTTAAAAAATGGTTTACACTGTCAGGTTGCTGACCTGACTAGATATTCCTTTTCCCTTTTTCAACTCACCTATAAAATTATAGACTAGTATGAAGTTATACAGAATCTTCATTTAGGGTCTCTATATGGTAAGACTGGACATGTTGGCTTAGACATCTCTGTGGCTAAGTGTCTACTTTTCAGCCGATCCATGCAGATCTTGTCTGCTGGACCTAGACTCTGAGAACCCGAAGGAATCGGGTGGACTAAAGTCTAATGCTGTAAACAAGCTTACTTCAGTTTTAATGAAACAAAGAAAGCAATGAGCTAAGGAAGGTTGAGTACAGAAAAACATGATCAGAAAAACATGTAAATAAATGTCAGTAAACACACACTAAATATTAACAAAGCAGTACTTTCCCAGAACTTCCTTGGGACAGACCAATTTAAACACAATTGCCTGGTGTGTACTATAGATTATACCTGGGAAAGCATGAAAGCCAGGCAAAAGACTACATTTCAATTTAGGGTACACTGACCAGATTGGGTTCTATAGCCATATTCTGACACCCAACACCTAACACCCAACAAGAATAAACATGTCTTATAAACTAAATGTGAATGTTTATCACAGGAGGCATGAAATCACATTCAAGAACAATCCAGGGAACAAAATGCACCTGAGGTAGAAGACCTTCTACCTTTTTCCCTGGAGTCTCTCTCACAGTTCCCCAAGGCGGTGTTCACCATGGGTCATTCTTTTAACCAAGTTCTGACAGATAAGAATCAAGGTCATATGTATTTCTTTCTCTTAGACTCTCTTCTCCATCACTCTTTCACATATTCAGTGTGTGGCACTGGAGGGATCTCCCCATGTCTGTGTGCATGTATGCCTGTGTCTGTTTTTCAGGGCATCTATCTTTATCTTATTTATGGGGACCTGGAGGAATGTGGGCTAATTAAATGTCTCGAAAGCCATGATCTTGGCTGAAATATCTGGGAGCTATCCTGGGAATCAGCCTGAAACATTAGCAGTGTGAAATTTATCCCAATCAAATTTACTGCAGGATTCTATGCAAGAGGATGGCATGGCTTTCAAATTTCTTTTGAGCATTAGCATGAAATTCCATGGGGAAAATAAAAAGCCAGCTCCTTCAACACTGTCTTAGGAAGGCCAGTTTCATGGTAGAGAAGGACTCTGTGATAGTTTGGATGTGAATGCCCAAAGGTGCATGTGTTAGAGGCTTGGTATTCAATGGGGGAGCTATTGAATATTTGGAGTAGAGCCTGAGAAGGTAGTTGGGCCATTAAGGGTATGCTCTTGAAAGGGACTGTAGGACCCTACCCATTTTCTCCTGCCCCTTCCTTCTTCTTCCCCTTCCCATTCTCCTTATTTCTGTCTTGTTTTGTGACTGGAAGATGAACTTTTCTGTTAGGTTGCATATGCTGTACACATTATTGCTGTGTGAACTTTTCACAGGTTCAGTGGGACAGCTGATTGTGGACTGGAGTCTCCAAATTTGTAAGTCCAAATCAACCTTATCTCTTTATAAGTTGACTGTCTCTGGCATTTAATATAGTGCTGGAAAGTTGAGTGGCATAGCTCCTGGACTTTAGGGCTCTGAGCCTTCCCTACAGTTTTCTATTCTAAGTTTCTGAGCCCTATGTTTTGGCCAAATCAGTTTTTTTTCTTTATGATGCTTCCTTTTATACTCATTCAACACACCCCTGAGACAAAGTCTAATGTCTTCATTCATAGTTTCAAATTTGTATAAACACTCAGTAACTCAAGATCTTATTAAAACTTAGTTATATTAATGACAAATACTTTGCAGTCAATAATTATTGAGTGTTTACTGCATGCTGGGAATTATCATGAGTCCATTACATACAATATTTTATTCAATACTTACAATAGCCCCATGAGGTAAATCTCATGATTATTCCCATTTTAAAGGTAATGAAGGGAGGCAGAGGAAGAGTAAATAACTGTTCCAAGATTGTTCGGCTAATTAGTGTTGGAGTCAGGCTAGAAAGGGAAGCAGCTTGCCACCACAATCCTTGCTCTTGACTGCTCTGATATACAGCACCTTACTAATGAATAAAGAGTAACACATAGCTGAGGAATTTCATGGTCTCATCGAGTTCTCTCTATGTACAGCCAATGCCACATGGGCACTAATTTCTCCCTTTTTGCTCTTGAACTTGTCCCTTGCTCTAAATATCAGTTCAGTATCCACTCCCTGCTATTTTCTGTTTTGGAGCCCTGCCTGTGCATCTGCTCTGTCTGGGAGACTGTCAATGGGAATTACATCCTTCCCTATGTTGAGCCTACCTCCAGAAAGAAGCAGGTCCCAGCTCTGCATTTCCCTCAACAGAACAAACCCAAAATACATGCAAGAATTGCCCCCTTCTGCCATAGTGTGGTGGCCATGGCAGATGGGTGGATGATGATTCCTTGGTCCCTCCAGTAGAACTCAATGCTCTCTTCTTTTAAACCCCTTTAAGACCGTGTTTTGTTTAGGGATGTGCCTATTCCACTGTCCTTGGGCTGGTGGAAGGCTCCTTGAGAACAGTGATTCATAGGCCCACATTTTACTTGTTCATGGTGGGATCATGTTGGATAGATAAATGAGAACATGAGAATTTTTAATGTAGTTAAATCTGTAGTTTTAGTATTAAGCCTCTTGCCCTCAGGTGCCTCTCTCAAAACCATATCCATTTTTTAAAAAACAGGTCACACAATTTAGTAATAACTTAATTTATTCTCTTAGAATCTTTTCGAGTAATTAATTTGGTGATTTAACAACACTGGATTTTATTGTCATTTTATAGTGCTTTGCTAATACTTCATTTTTATTCTCATCTTATTTCCCTACCTCCTAATCTGAAATAATTTTTATTATCTTCCACACAGAACTTTTTTAAAACCCCTCCTAATCAATATTAATTTCATCCCAAGATCATATTTTGAGATGGAGCTCTGTGCTTGGTTCAAGTCTGGAGATCAAGAGGTAGTTTGTAGAATCTATGTTTTTCAATGAAATTTTCTTATTAAGATAATTATCTTCTAGGCTGGTGGGTTCTTTTTAGTCATATTGTTGCAGAACCCACTGAGGGATGTATTGCTGCTTCAAGGTGACTCAATCATTCTCAGAGAGATTGTCACAGCGTGGGGGAGGCCAGCAGAGGCTGGAAGGAAGAGAGGTTATGAGGGCAGGTGGTGTCACCCCATTGCCCTGGATTCCTGTACAGTTGGCACGGTTGAGCTTGGCACTGGGAGATAGAGCCCATTGCTCCGAGCTCTCAGAAGCATTTGACATGCTGTAGAGGGAAGGTTCCAGGAACAAAGCCATGAGTGAGCTGGAGCCAACAGGAGAAAAAGCTAGAGAGAGCAGGTGGCTAGCTACCAAAAAGGAAACATGCAGAAGACATGCAGTGATTGGCAACTCTTTTCAATTTTGGTGAGTTTTGCTCCACATTCCAAGTGCTTTGTGAACTCTGGACACTCCATTTGTCAGAGACGTTAAAGGGCTTCAGTAGAATTATTTGTACTAAGAGGAAAAATATTAAGAATATTGGCTTGTTCATCATTTTAAAAACCAGCAAGTTATGATATAATTGCAGAATAGGAGCAAAATAAACAATGATTTATTTCTACATTTTCTGGAATCAATATTTCTGGGAATTCAGAAAGTTTCTCGACTTTTCTTTTCCTTCCCATGATTTTCCTTCCTTTATTCCTCTCCCCTCCCTCCTTCTCTCTCTCCCTTCCTTTCTTTTCTTAGAAGAATGTTAACAATTGAATAGGTCCAAATGGTGGAAATGTAGTCACTGGAGACATCTCTTTGAAAGGAGAAATAAATAGGTTTATAGCTTATTTTGAAAGGAGAACTCTCGCACCAATATGTCCCTGAGTTGAAGGCAGAAGGAGCATCCAGACGATAGGACTGGCTCTTTGTCTATTTTCTCCATGTGTATACACTAATCTTTATTTTTTTCCATTCTGTTTTATAAAACCAGTTCTCATATCCCACCTCTTTCTTTCTTTGCAACAAACACTTAGAAACTGGTTACTTTTAAAAAAAATCATTGACTCCTTGCTTAGACTCACTAAAACCAGGGTAAAAACCTGGCATCTCTGTTTTCATTTTGTATCTGTCTTCTTCACCTTAAAACTTTGTGCCAGGAACTGGAGAGATGGTTCAATTAAGATGACTCGCTGCTCTTCCAGAGGACCCTGGTTCGGTTCCCAGAACCCATATGGAAGCTCACAACCATCTATAACTATAGTTCCAGAAGATCTGACATTCTCTTCTGGCTTGTTGAAGTACCAGGCATACACAGACATACATGCAGACAAACACTCATCCACATAAAATAGAAATAAATCTTAAAATATTCTGAGCCCATTGCCTTTTCCATTCTGTCTAGCTCCCCTGTCTCATGCAAGAGGCTCTTTCATGCCATTTCCACTACCTGCAATTTGTTTTCCAAGTAGAAGTCACGTGGTCTCTGAATAATGAAGGTCTGTCTTATCTTTGATGATGTCAGAGTTTTCATAATGCTCATGAGATAAAGATCTGGATATCTCACCAGTTCTCAGGTCTCTCCACATGCCTCTCAAATGTCTTTTCCCCCTTTGCTTCCCACTATCTTTCCATCTACCTCCTCCTGCATGTCATGATCTTTTTGTCTACACCCTCAGATACTAGCTCAAATGTTGATTCTTTGTGGAGTGCCTTGCCTGGACCCAGGGTCAGATCCATTCCCTAAACATTTCACCAATGTTTTCCTAGTGTTCAGCTCATATGAAACTGTTGTTACCTTCTAATGAACCTATTCCAATAGGTTTTCCAAAAGGTATTATTTAATAATAGAATCTGACTGTCTAGGGGTCAAGGAAATAGGCTTTTACATGTTACTTTTCATGGGAGGATGTGACTTTGGGACCTGTTCAATTTAACAAAAACTTTAGGGATTTTATAGAATATAATTGTAAAGTATAACAATTGAGGACAGTTCAAGATAATCTCAAAGATTAAGATAAAACCATCAAAATGGTAGTAAATACACATCTAAAACAGCATGAAATAAATGCTATGACTTTGGTGAAGTATTTCCTGGTTATCTCAAGCCCTGTTGGGTATCTCCTGTATTTCTTCTTCTACAACCTTACAGAGTTCTAATTTGTTTAAAAGTCCATTTTCAACTCTGACCTTTACCTGTCAGGGCAGGAAATGCTTCCTATTTCTAGTTGTCTGCCCACCTCATTGTGGTTCCTAACATGGTGGGAACTTGACTAATATTTGTGGAATGAATGAGTTGTACTTACTAAGAAAATGCAAGCCGTATCTGTATATCATCACAAAGGGCTGAGCCATGGACTACAGGAGAGGGGCTGTGGATCCCTGCCAGCTGGGAATGAGCAACAGTGTTCTTCAGTTATGTCTTCCACCTGTGTCGCTGAAGGATGGTGAGGCAGGCCTCAGGAATCTTTGTGATTTTATTGTCAGGGTCTTATATAGATATTTATCTCTTCCAGGGAAGACTGTGGTTTGGTAGGGAAATGGTACCCTTTGTTGTCATACAAAATTTTTTTTTTTCTAATTGCTATTACTTGTTAGGTCTGTGCCCTCAGACTACTCACCTAGACTATAGATTTCTCATCCCAGGATAGAAACAATGATATCTTCTTCTCCCGCTTGTCACGCGGCTTGTGAGACAGGCACCCATTTCCTCACCATGTCAGTGCCCCAGCCCTTCAATTCCCTATCACACTCGGCCCCAACTCACGGAGGAATATTTTGTCTTTGTCTGAAGCATGCACGGCTTTCCTTCCTCCTTCCTCCTTCCTCCTAATGAGAATTCAGTCTCTGACAGCTAGTGCTGCAGTCTTTGTGATATAGAATCAAGGGAATGCTTGAAGAGAGACGTGACTAGAGAGGTGGGAGGCAACAGAGAGAGGAACAAAAGACCAGAGCCTGGTGGCAGGGCTTCCAGGAGGAGTCTGGGAGGGGATCTGAAGAATGGGGTGTGGAGAAGAGCTCCAGCAGGGCAAGAGAGAGCTGGAGTTAAGCATCAAGACTGTTTGTTCGTGTCTGTTTTTAGGAAACATTGTTTTGTCTTATAGATTAAATTCTCTTTCATGTATGTTAAGATTTAAAATTCCAGTGCCCTTAATATGCATTTATGACTTTTAGCTGTGCTCTGATCCTTTGGGCAGGCGAAGGCTTACATTTTGGCAGGTAAATGAGTCACATGTATCTTAATGACATTTTAGTCAATGATGAGCTACATTTATGACTGTAGTGGAACCAGTTACTCTTACAGAGTGACATCATAGGCATCATACTATAATGTCTTAACTCAATGTACCATTCATGTGCTTTTGCTGATGGTTGAATCAACAAACTTACTGTCCTGTAAATTGTGTAATCATAAAGCATAGGTGATTAGGCAGAGCATAGTGTACTTGAAAATGATAGTGAATGACTACACTCGTGGATTATGTTTGATTCCTGTTTTAGAATAAACTACAGACACACATATACACACACACACACACAAACACACACACAACACACACACACACACACACACACACACACACGTATAATACTTAATGTAAAACATATCCTGCATAGCCAGCATGAACCCAAACATCTGGTATGATGGTTTAAAACAAAATGGGCCTCTTAGACTCAGTTGTTTGAACACTTGCTCCCTAGCTGATGGCTCTATTTGGGTAGGATTAGAAGGTGTGGTCTTGCTGGAGGTAGTATGCCACTAGAGGCAGGCTTTGAGGTTTCCAAATCTGCATACCATTCCCAGTTCATTCTCTGTCCTGTTTGTGGTTTGAGGTAGGAGCTCTTGGCTGCCTCAGTTGCCACAAGTGCCTGCTGCCATGCCTTCCTACCTTAATGATGATGACAGACTTTTACCTCTTTAGAACCATAAGCACAAAATAAACTCTTTCTTCTATAAGTTGCCTTGGTCATGATGTTTAATCACAGCAATAGAAAAGTAGCTGATATATTTGGTGTTCACCACATCTGTTCACGTCGATGGTCCATGCTGAGTGACTGACCTAAACTGTCTGGGTTTGTGTAAGCACATTCTGAGATGCTCCCACAATGACGAAATTGCCTGATGACACTTTTGTCAGAATGTATCCCTGTCACTAAGTGAAGCATGACTGTATTTAGATGTTGTAATGTATGCAGAGCCCCTTGAGCACTGCCTGGCACATAGCAAGTACTTGATAAATTACTGCCATTGTAAACACGCACCAATTATGGTCACCATTGGGGCTTAGATAGGTGGAGAAAGTGATGTAGCAGATAAAGGACATATTGATGTAGATCACCCTCAAAACCCCCTTGGCTTCAATTATTTGAGTGTTTCTAAGGGAAACAGAGTTTAGGGCTTAAATTATTTAGAAAATTGATCCAAATTTCACTTACTCCCCTCAAGCCAGACAGCATTGCAGAGATTGTTGGGAAGTTCTCTTCTGTGGTTGTTTTGCTTTTCCAGGTTGTTTATTGAAAATGGTGAGTGAGACCTGTTCTCAAGCCTCCTGCCAGTCATGAGTGAGATCTTCGGGTCCCACTGGCTCAATTTAGGTTGATAGGCAGGCCTGCCACTAGGGGCTTAGCTCCTTGATGATTCCAACTGCCAGAGCTGGGCTGACCTTTCCAGTTGACATTGGCAGGTTCAGGACTCTTCAGATAGGGCTGCAGTACTGAATGGCAGCTTTGAAAAAAAAAAAGAGAGAAGAGAAGAAATCAAAACCAAATAAATAAAATACAAGAAGAGAAAGGACGTTTCAACATCAAAGGAGATAAGTACTATGAGAGATAGAGATGTTTCTGAATCTCAGTTCTCATTGGTCGCCCCATCGCCTTTCCCTTGTGACACTGTAGTCTGTGTTCTGGGGGAAACAGAGGGAAACATTCTCACTGATTTTTGTCAAGAGCAAAATGCTTAATATGGTAATCAGTCCCTTCTGAGGGGGATGAATGTGGAAGCTCAGCCCAGCAGCAACGATTATACAGTCCCTAATTGTCTCTGGTGTCAGCCCAGACCAAAAAAGATGAAGGCAGGGGGGGGGGGGTACCACAGAAGAGGAACTTTTAATCACGCACTATGGGGCACTCTGGATTTCTCAAGTGTGGGGGAGAAGAGCTGATGAAGGGGATCTGCACACAGCTTGGTTGCCACCTTGACACTTACTGAAAATGATTTTTCATCTTTGCTTTTGTTTTTAATTTCCACAGCTTGATTCCTCCAGAAGGAATCGGGCATTTGTGCAGGAACCTGCACTGAATCCTAATCTGATGGTTACCTCCTCTGCCCAGTGCAGCTCACCTTAAAGGACATGAAGCACAGACTCTGGCCTGGAATGACCCTAAAATTTGGCACCGGTGACCTTGGCAGCCAGTGCTAGCTCCTCGAAGCCAATAAAAAGAAATTTGTGCCCTCAGATGTGTTTTGGAATGATGTCTTTTAGAGCAACGTTGGTCAGGAGGCCTAATTTCCACTCACCATCCACTTGAACTGGAGGCAAATGCAATGGTAAAAAATGTGAGCCAAAAAACCTGCTCTGTTACCGGCTTGTTGTATGAACTTGGATGAGGGAGGGAGAAATTATCCTCCTGGAGGTAGATGTGGGGAATCCACACTACCTGTGGGTGTTAGTAAGTAGACACAGGTGGAGAGAGAGGGAGGGATAGGGAGAGGGATAGGGATAGGGATAGGGATAGGGATAGGGATAGGGAGGGAGGAGGGAGGAGAGAGAGAGAGAGAGAGAGAGAGAGAGAGAGAGAGAGAGAGAGAGAGAGAGAGAGAGAGAGCTGAACTCAATGCCAGGCACATCCAGGATTCAATACAAGGTCGTACTATTCTGTCACCCAGTGATTATGGGACTGAGACACTAAGCCAGGTGCCAGGTTAGAAAAAGATGAAAACTAAACATTCTGTACAGAACTGATTGTGAATCAAAGATTATTTTAACTGCTTGCATTAACAAGTGGCACACCACGTAGTAGTCTTCTTTGGTAGGCTATCAGCCATGTCTGTAAATTGCCATGCTGCAGCAGAAGCAGGAAGCATTTTGACATGTTAATGATATTTTCCTACCAGCCCTGCATCAGTGCGCCTCTGGGCTGTTTCACATCACTGGTGATTAAGGAAAGGAACACATGGGCTTGCAATAAACACTGTGAGTTGCTGCTGCCTTAGAATATTTGAAATGTCTTCTGGATGAGAAACAAAAGGTTTTAGAGAAGCTCTACCTTTATTGGTCTTAGAATCTCTTCAGATGAAGCTGGAAGTCCACAGAGCCAAGACTCTGTCCCAGCAGTGATTTTCTGCCACAAATACTTCAAAATAAAAAATGTCAGTCTCAACTGAGGAGTGATCAGTGTATACATTCCATGCATCTGCAACAGAGCTTATGGATGGAGATGGTCTAGGGAGGAAATGGGGTTATCGTCTTTAATATATCCTGAGGATCAGTGCTTGGGAAGTGGCCGTGCATAAGGAATACCTGGGAACCTAGTTAAAACACTGATTTATATGCAGCCAGTTTGGGGATGTTTTAATAGCTGTCTCCATCCCACACCCAGGACACACCACACTCCTGTCTGCTGGAACATACAACTTCTGAGATAGCCTTTTGCATCCCACCTATCCTGCTTCATCTTAGAGTCTCGCTCAGATACTGCTGGTGAATTTTCCCCAGCCTCCTGGAGACCCATCTCCAAGAAGATGATGAACAATGGCCCTTAGAGGCATCCATCCTTCCTCAGCAGGTGAGAGGCTGCATGGCTTCTATGGATTTACTGGCAAGAGTTTGCTCTCTGCTGGCAGTGGTGCATCCCATGTTCAAACAAAGATGATGAAAGACCTGCATGTTTCCAGCCCTGTGTTGGGGATTGGCTAGCAGGCTTGAAAACACCCGCTTTCTAGACGTCGGCAAGCTTTGGGGAAATATTTTTCATGCTGAGCAGGACAACGCAAATTGCTCAGCATCTGGAACAAATCGCTGTATGGATACCTGGATTGCAGAGAAGCAAGCAAAGACTGACAACAGGAAAATGACCAGAGGGCGTGGGAGGGGCAGCCATAAGGCTGTGGGAGTCTGGCTGCCTCCTTTTCAGTACTGAGGAGCATCATTCCCTGTACAGCTGAGAGGACGGGATGAATTGAGAGGCTTACTATGGAGTCCCTGGTACAGCCATACATCTCTTAATGTAGGGACACATTCCAAGAAATGTGTCCATAGGTGATTTCAGCTTACTTACACCAATTTAGAGAGTATAGACTATGATGCACCTAGGCTGTTCTCTAATCTTATAGACCCAGGGACACACATATGTGGCTCAAAACTCCACATAAATCACATTAAGGCTTCAGTCCCCACTAGAAGTCATCTATCAGAGGCTTCTAGGTACAAAGGCTGTATGTTCTTGTGTGGGCAACTACTGATTTTTTCAGAGCAACCTTGTGGGGTCAGGGGTGGGGGTGGGGTGTCTTTTTCACTCTATCTTATTGATCACAAGTTGAGATCTGGAAAAATGGAGTGATGTGCTGAAGACTACATGGCAATGGGAGTAATCTGGGACTACTTGTCGTGCTGTGATGTAACTTGAGGAGAGGGTGAGGCAGCTCAGGGGAGGTACTAGCAGGCCTCTTCTTGGGCGTGGCCCTCTCTCACAATGCTGACCTCCCTGGGCAGGCGGCCTGTGGAGATTTCTGCAGCCTGCCTGCCGGCACCTCTCACCTGCTCACCTTCTTCCGCCCCTCCCGAGGAATGCCTTCTTCTTCCTACCTCCATCTACAGGGCCCACCTTCATTGCCCCTGTGATGACAAAGGTGACAGCTGCTTCCCTGCTGAGAGTGGGCTAGCTCTAGTGACAGACAGGCCTGGGAAAGTCTCTTCCTGGGCATGGGAGCACGTTACAAATTCAGTTCAGGCGACACTCCAATTAGCAAAGCCTGAGTCTGGACAGCCCCTACCCTCCTGCTGCTGCCCCACCCCGGGTCAGCAATCAGATGGGAATCACACGGATTGAAGCCTCAGTGAAGACTCGCACTGCCGAGCCCCGTCAGTCCTTCAGGAGCTGGTTTGCATCGTCTTCTGGTATTCCTCAACTCTACAATTTCACTCTGATAGTTCACCCCAACTCATCCCATTACCATCATTTTCCTTTCACATCCTCTCCTCTGCCCAGCAGTCCGCTGCTGTCCCTGCATTGGGCTTAAAGAGTGTCCACCCAAAGGCATAGTCACTTTATAATCCCAAGGAAGCACGAGCATCTCTTCATATGGAGAAAGAGCAAATGTCGCTTATGGCGAAATATGTGACTAAGTTAAATTTTTTGAAAGGAAGAGTTTATCCTGGGTTGTTAGAGCAGGTCCTAGTCTTAGGTGACCTTCTAGCAAGAAAGAGGAAGCTTTGAGAGTGACACAGACAGGAAAGGAAGTGGGCAGACACTGAGCAGCACAGCCCCAGCCGCCGGAAGGAGAAGGCAAGAGACAATTTTTACCTTAGAACCTGAGGAAGCTCTTGGCCCTGTTGAAACACTGATTTTAGACTTCTGGGCTCCAGGGCCATGAAGAGTCCATCTATGTTGCTTAAAGACACCGAGCCAATGCAAATTAGTAGTGGGAATTCTCAGATACTAGCAGAACCTTAGAGCACAGAAATCCTCTTCAGACAGTCTCTGCTCAGCAGCACTGAGGTGCTAACCCTGACCCTACCCTGAAGCCATAGACAGGGAGGAGGTAGTCTGTATTACCCAGGGTCCACACTGAAAGCATGGCGGGGGAGGAGGTAGTCTATATTACCCAGGGTCCACACTGAACCACAGAGTGGGAGGAGGTAGTCTGTATTACCCAGGGCCTACACTGAACCACAGAGGGGGAGGAGGTAGTCTACATTACCCAGGACCTACACTGAACCACAGAGGGGGAGGAGGTAGTCTGTATTACCCAGGGTCCACACTGAAAACACAGAGGGGGAGGAGGTAGTCTGTATTACCCAGGGTCCACACTGAAGCCATAAATGGGGAGGAGTAGTTTATATTACCCAGGGTCTTGCTCTAAAGTCATAGAATGGGGAGAGATAGTCTATATTAACCAGGGTCCTACCCTGCAGCACAGCAGGGGATATTCTATGTTAATCAGGGTCCTACTTTAAGGCTATAAAAGGGAAGAGATATTCTATATATTATCCAGGATCAGACCCCAAGGCCCTGTCAAGACAGTAGCTATTCTAGAGGGACATCTGTGCCCCACCTTTTAGCTATGAAACTCCCCATTTGTTTCTCTCAAATGGACTTACATCAAAGAAATGGACTTACAGACAAGAAACTCTGCTAGGCCTAGCATGGTTGGGGATCTTACAACCTACACATCCTGAGATTCTGTTCTCCTGCAAAAAGTGAGAGATGAATGTTTAAAGATTTAGTTTTATAACTGATTATTTTGGAAAGGTCAAACATGTATATAATGGTCTTGACCATATTTACTTCCTCTGTCCTCTCTTGTCAGCTCCTTGTCCTGCTGATCCCCTATTCCCAACTAACCCATCCAATTTTCTACTTTTTTCAATCCTCCCTCCCGATTGTTTTTTCCTTTGTGATCAATGGAGTCTAATTAGGGTGGCTTACATGAGCATGGGCCAGCTGCTATTTAGTGGAACATGGTGAAGTTGTCCATGTCTATGCCCCTGTAGAAAGTATGATTCTGCTCTTCACATATGGGGAGTCTTTAAGACCCCATTTTTCTCGGCCTCAACTTAAATGAAAAACACCCTCTATAAAAGAGAGAGGAGGCAATCCGGAGCCCAGGTTTTTCCCAGTTAAGACTGATGTGTCCCTCTTATTAAAGTTAAATTTACATACATTCTAGCATTGGTCTTAGAGAAATAAATTGTAACATAAATACAGACACAGTAATCCCATTTTCTAACTTGTGCAATTACAAAATACACAGTGTCCTTTACTACTGAATTCTGTTTCCTAGGTGTGTTTCTAGAACTGTTTCAAGGACTATTTCTTTCTAATCTTTGCCTCCAAAGGGCTGTGTTCCGTCTCTACTTCCTCCCTTAAATTCTATCTGATTTACAATCCTTTGATCTGGTTACCATAGCCTCTTAATGTCTCGCCCACAAGGAGGACTTCCTTCTCTGATATCACCTTGACTAGTGATTGTCTCTTCTTTTGCCTATCTTTGAATGCTGTCCCTTTGCTGGGTTGCCTCTGTGCCTACCATCCTCATAGTCTATACCCACTGCTCCTGTGGTTAGCCTGGAGCTCATGATCACCGGGAATAGCCTCCTAGACTCCTCAACATGCAACAATCCCTAACTTCTGCTCTCGACTTTTGTGACCATGGCCGACTTTTTGTTCTTTGCCTTTGTTAGAATTAAATGTTACAATCACACTTTGCCACTTACCAAGAAGCATATTCAATTTATCAGTAGAGATTGTTAACACAGTGGGACTCCTACACACCACCCTTAATCAAGGCTCCTGTCTTCAGCTGTCCTGTCTTTTTACATACCCTTTGTTCTGCACTTGGCCAGCACAGGCAGAGCAGGGAGCAGAGATGGGTACTCAGTTACTTGTTGCAGGAATCATCCCAGTCTTCATCAGCCTCTTTACTAGCTATTCCATCTAGACTTTTTAAACTCATTCATCAGTTCTGAAAACATGGGATGTTCTCATCAGCAGGTACCCAGACACTATTCCCAGCTCATCTGAGCAGGCTGCGCACATCCTCTTCATTGCTTTAATGGCTGCAGGTAAGAAGGGAATGGCCACACAGCTGGAGCCTTGGAAATTCTGTTGTATCTTTAGTTACTTTCTATCAAGGTAGAGCTCCGAATCACTTTCCTGACTGCACTTGCATAGGTAAAGGGCAGAATATTGATATGCCAATGTCCAAACAGGCTTTGTTGACTGTGGCAGCTTCCAGGCATGCATGCAAGATTCCCAGAACTTCACCACTGAGACTAGCCTTTCCGTAAGTTTTTTCTCATGGTCATTACCAAATCTATGCTCTATAGATGCCTCAGGCTTAGACTTCAAGTTAAAATCATGACTTTCTCCACTAGACATAAACTGTTTCCCTTAATCTATTTGTTAGCACTTTTCCAAACTTCAGGCTGTTGCTGAACCCTAAGTGGAAGGGATGGCTGTTTTTCTCTACCTGCCTTCCCATCCTTTATTCTACCCCTTGTCAATCATCCCCATGGATTCCCCCAGCCTCTCTAGAATCCTTCCACCTCTGCATCAGTGCTTCAGATGGCCTGGCATGGTGTGTGGCCCAAGTTCATCTCTCTTCTATGACATAGGAGTCTTTCTTCACAGTGCATTCTTATAAAGGTATTGTGGACATTAAATACTTACTACTTCTAAGGGATTCAAGGACTATCTGGTGCATAACAAGCACTCCATAAATACTGGACCCATCACTATTGCTACTATTCTTCAGGAGCTTAGCATCCTGCCTCTACAGCATACTGTGTTGACAACTGGGTTGTCTGTCCTGCTCAAACCTGTTCTTGTTAGAGCTTCCAGAGTGAGGGGTGCATCACACAAAAAGCTAGCCACATTCTTCCCGAATCTCTTCCATGGCTCCTCATTTCTTGCAGGATGTGGTTGAGGGATTTGCCTTTGTTAGAATCAAATGTTACAATCACACTTTGCCACTTACCAAGTGGCAAAGAACCCTGGATTTGCACATTCTAAGCAGGTGCTATCACCGAGGTGCAGCAGCCCAGACAGGGTATCTTATCAAGGTGAGTGTGTGAGATATGGTTAGTAACATTGCAACTTTGCCTCATGTTTTTTGATTCATATTTTATGTCCCACACCTACCAAGTTGTACATTAATCACTGGAGGAGGGGGCCGCTAGATGTTTGAGCTCATGAGCTTTTTCTGCAATGCCACCTTCACCCTCAATGTCTTTCTTCACTCTGGGGCTAACTGTAGTCAGTGTAAGACCTGGCTCAGGTGCAGCCCTTCTGTTCCTCTCTCATAACATCTACATACTTGACCAAGCATCCTGCACTTATTGAGAAAAAAGTCAACCAATTTGTGCAACTGATTATGTGTTTATTTTTCCTGTACTTTTTTTTACTCTGTGTATCTGCAGAGAGCATAGATGATGCCTAAAACATTCTTTTAATTTTTTTTTGAAATTATAACTTAATTACATTTTCCCTTCCCTTTCCTCCTCCAAACTCTCCCATATACCTCTGCCTAATTTCCTTCAAATTCATGACTGTTTTATTTTATTAATTGTTGTCACATGAATATGTGTGTGTGTGTGTGTGTGTGTGTGTGTGTGTGTATGTGTGTGTTTCTAAATGTTCAGTCCATATGATGCTAACTGTATGTATGTTTTCAGAGCTGACCATTTGGCACTGGGCAACAAATAGGTTTGATCTTCCCTGGGAAAGCACCTCTCCCTTTCTCAGCCTTCCTCAATTGTGTATAGTTCTTTGTGTAAGGCTGAAGGCTCAAGGGCTTCTCTTTGTCTAATTTGGCATGTTCCTTGGTGTCATCTTTGTTCAGCTCACACTTGGGCAGTCATATTGGTAAGGCTATGGGTGTAGCATCTGATATTACTAGGAGACACAATCTCACAGCAAGCTCCTTGGTCTCCTGGGTCTTAAAATCACACTAACCCTCTTCTGCAGTGTTCCCAGAGCCTTAATTTCAGAAGCCTTTTGTAGATGTATTTGTTGAGCCTGGGCTCTACAACTCTGCATTTTGATTGGTTGAAGTTTTCTGTAATGGTCTCCATTTGTTGCAAAGAGAAGTTTCCTTGATGTGAGAATTGAGACTATACTTATTTGTGGGTATAAAGACACCTACTTACAAATTGTTGTTAGGGATTATGTTGGTCCTTATTGCTGAAGACACTATGCACTTCAGAAACAGGACCCAGAGACCCTTGAGCTGGAACTGACTTGAAAGCCCATTCCCTGAGGACTAGCTTTCATGATTCCAAAAGGTACCATGCAAGATTCCAAAGGAGGGCAGCAAACAGTAGTCCTACTCAACTATGATAGCCATGAACCATATCAATGACCAGCATGGCATGATAACTCAAAGGGAGCTATAGTGGCATGCATGCTTTGGTGGTAAGCAACAGATCTCTGTAGTGATATTTTATCTGTGTCCCCCAGTAAAGTTTATCTGAAGATCAGAGAAAAAAGCCAGTCACTATAATAAACACAGAGGTCAGGCAATGGTAGCACATGCCTTTAATCCCATCACTCAAAGGCAAAGATCTGTCTAGATCTCTGTGAGTTCAAGGCCGCACTGGGAACAGAGCCAGGCATGATGGCTTTAATCTCAGCACTAACCATAAAGGTCTGGATGTCTGTACAGACAGACAGGAAGTGACAGAGCTGGGCAGGAAGAGGAAGTGATATAGATGGGCAGAGAGAGGAAATGAGTTGGCAGAATAGAAGGACATATAGGTATGGGTATGCAGGAAGTAGGTCTCTTGGGAAGCTGTGGAATTGGTGAGGTGAGATTAGCTGTGGCTTTTCTTATTCCTCTGATCTCTCAGGTTTTAACCCTGATATCTGGCTCTGGTTTTTTTTTTTTTAACTAATAAGATCATTTAATATTTTGTTCTACAGATCTCTAGTTGGACCTATGAGCAGCTCAACAAAGGGGAGACAATTTCTGGTACTGAACACCCACCTAACTATCCAGTGCTAGTGATGCCATGGTTATTGGAGGAGAATCTGTAATCAGTGATTTACTATACAAGTATAAGTCTAACAACAATCCAAAATATTATTGTAAGTTGTCTCTTCTGTCCAGGATTAGGACTTGCTCACTCTTAGAAGTTATTGTTCTAAAACTTTGCTGAACTTGGAAGTGATAGAGCAAGTTTGTTATGTTCATTCATGGAGATTGAAGATTGCACAATTCCAGAGACAGAATAAAATGTGGACAATGTTTCCTAGAACTCTAAAATGAACATAATCTTTGGGATACAAGTGCTTTGAACCCAATTGACATATAACATTTGAGGTTAGTTAAGGACACAAAGACCAAGTACTGAAGTGCTGGAATCAGAGTGGGAATTCTGAAACACTGGAATGAGACATGCTGTCAGGGAGTCAAACAACTATGACCATGCTACCAGAAACAAGGTTGTAAGAGGCCAGTTTAATCACAGAAAAGGTCTTATGGGAAGGGGTCAATTGAGTTTCCAGCCATTCAAAGGAACACATTTGCTCCTCAGCAGAGAGACAAGACTTCTGGTCCAAGGAGAAATATGATCAGAGATACAGGTAGCAATGCCTTTGGTTGCTAGAGTATAATAGGCCAGAAACTCAAGTCCTGCCAATCATGATTGTCAAACAGTACCAAACAGAGCTTGGCAAACTCTCAATTATCAGAACAAGCATGAGATGGAGCAGGAGAAGAGAACATTGTGCCACAGTGGCAATGAGTATGGCCAACAGGGAAGGCAAGGGGGAAGCTATTAGACTGATGCAGTTATCAGGCCTTCAGGCTAGAAGCTGGAGTCCTGGCCAGGAGTGTGACTTACTCCAAACCTCGGTGGACATTGCCACAACTGTTGACACAGGGGTCTTTCATTCTTAGATACCCTCAGTGACAGAATGCAGCCTTGTGTTCCAAGTAGCTTTCCAGGGAAATCAAGATACAATGCCCCTGTCCTCCCATAGAATGTGCACAAAGATCATAAGAGGTATCCAAATTTCAAAGATACTCAAACGAATGGTTGAGGAAGAGGGCAGATAATTCCACTTGAGAGAAAGGTAGAGACCACACTGTGGTCATGTCAAGGCTGCAGAAGGGCCTAGGAGTCCATGGTGGGTAGCAAGAGGCTAGGCACAGAACTTTGTCAGTTCCTCTCAGTTTCACTAGCTCTAAAGCATTTATTTGTGAGTCTGCAAGACCCTAGAATGACTCTGCTCTCCCCTTTCTCTCAAGCAAATCTGACCTTGCTTTCTGAGTATGATCCCCAGAATTTCCCTCAAAGGGCTTGTCCTGGGACTTTGAGCCTTTATTTGCTAAGGACAGATGTCCTCATTTTCAGGATGAGAGGGTGTTAGTGGCAGAACCCCAGTCTGTCCTTCACTGGCATTTTTTCATGCTGGTTCTCCATTCTCTCCTGGGCTGACTGCTTCAGAGGACAGATATTCCAGAACACCCCCTTTCTCCTCATGTGCTCGGTCAGTAGAGCAGTTTATCAGTGCATTAAAAAAAAAAATCCTCATTAAGGCAAATTAAGGCAGCAAAGCTGGCAACAGAGGGCTTTTTGGGAAAAAAATAGTGTTCCTGAAATATTTATTAAAACAGCCATTGTAATAAATATTTGAAAAGCAGTTATTAACGTTAAATCATATCAGTGTCGAGCATACGTTATATGCGGTCTGTTCTGCTAATTGAGTGTCAGGGTCAGGTGCTCCCTCTCCTGACAGGTCAGCTGAAGTAGTGTGTTCATGGGCTGGGAGAATTCCTCCAAGTATCCACTGAGCACTGCTCCCTAACTGGTACCAGCACCGGAGAGCCCTGAGTTCAGGAAACACAGGTTCTCAGGGGCTCCTACCCAGCTAAGGACAGCAGGAAAGTCCCCCCATGGCAGATGGAGGGCTCTGTGTTCCAGCAGTTACAAATCCTTTGGAGATGAAAGTATCAGATGATAGAATGACAACAGTTCTAGAAAACACCGGAATCAGTCCATATTTACCCAGCCTAGTGCCTTAGTCTCTGTAGCTCACTGATTTCTGTTTCTGTTGTTTTTCCTCTCCCTTCCTGAGAAATGCAATATGTCTATGCCCAACTGCAGCATGCCAGGGCACCTGCAGAGCCCGTGTCTGCCCACAGAGGCTCACAAAAGACCCACATTCAACCACCTGCCCAGTCATGGCTCAGAGTACCCCACCCCACCCCCAGCCTGAACCCTACTTGTCCTCTTTCCACAGTCATCTGCTGCTCTCCCGGTCACGTGGTGCCTCATTCTTGTCTTAACCTCTTGGCTTGAATTTATTCAGCCTCCCTTTAATGCAAAGAAATTAGGAAAATGGCAACACAAATGATGCATCACACATCACTGAGTACAAACATGGTCACTTGCCATCTTGCCATGGTCAGCTTCCCAACCTGCCACCTGCCTTTGTCCTGGACCCTGTACTCTGTGTTCTCTCTTGGTGAGGACATCACCATTTGTCAGCTGCCTGTGTTTGGTCCACTTCTGCTGGGTCAGGCTGTTGCCCACACTTCTCCCTTAGCTTGGATTACTCTTTCCTCAAGTTTCCTCAGTTCCTTCGCAACTGGCTACCCGTCTCTCTTCTCCAGGACTTCAGTCCAGGAGCCGTTTGCTAGGACGGTATCTTTGACTTGAAGACCTTGCTTCAGCTGACATCTGCCACTGTTTGACTCTAAACCAGTGTGTGGTGATTTCAGCTATGTGTAAAGTACAAGACAAATGTTATGTGTTTTATCCCCCTTTATAATTCTATCACCTCATACAAAGCCTGACATATAGTGGTGCTTAGTGAGTATTTGTGAATAAGTGAATGGATGCATTTTTTGGATACTATGCTTATAGTTCTTACCATATAAATGCATATTTATATGGGACTTTGCATTTATGAGTATTATTCATGGCACTGCTTAACTCATACACAAAGCCAAAGAATATAAGAACCTCACATTATTATTCCTACTAAGATGGTCCTTTGGGGTTCAGAAAGCTTAGGTATTTTACTTAGGGTAGGTTATACAGCTAGCAAAGGGTTAAATCCCCATTCCATTGGCTCCTTCATTTATGCTCTGATTGGACTACTTGTGAAGTCATCATGCACATACAAATTGAGCTGTAAGTCCAAGGTCCTCAGTGGGCAGATGAAACTGCAGACACTCCTGAGTTCTGTGCATACCAATTTTTTTAAAACTAACATACAGGCCTTGATAGAGTTTAATTATTAATTAGGCAAAAAAGAGAATAACAGGAGTAACTAATAATCAAATCTGATTATTATTACAATGCAGTGTGGTAAAATCACCAACATCATTACTCTTGTGCTTTGGAATCATTCTTAAATAATAAGTTCCAGCTAAACACAAACACTGGTCCAATTATCAAGACAGCTACTGTCCAATGCAGGAGTAGTATCCATAGTGTTGATATATTGCACACAGGATGGCTCAC